>NC_058406.1:181240656-181242681 GCF_002201575.2 Neomonachus schauinslandi
CCAGTGTCTATCACCCAGTCACCCCATCCCTCCCACCCCACCCCCCACTCCAGCAACCCTCAGTTTGTTTCCTGAAATAATCACACTCTTATTTTAAGCTTTCTTACCTATTTATGATTGACTTCAACTCAGCCTATCCACATTGGAAAACAATTAACTGTTAGCTTGTAAATTTAAACATGCACGTTCTCTACAAGCTTGTAATTGTGCTTCTAGGTATACACTGAAGAGAAACTCTTGTAGATGTGTATCAGGGGACACGTTTAAGAATACAAATAGCAGCCCTTTTGTAATAGTACACAATTAGGAACCACTTGAACGCACACTAAGGGAGGTAGATGAAGATAGGTGTATTTATGCAACAGAATATTATATAGCAGTGAAAACAAATGATTCACCCACAAAAGGAGATAAATCTTAATAACACAATTTTTAGTTAAAAAGCAAGGCCTGGAAAACTACCTGTATTATGACAGCCTCTTTGTAAACTTAAGATATAAGCAAAACTAAAAAATATATATTTCAGACATAGGTGCTTGTGTGCATAGTATGAGTTCACAATGAAACTTTTTTTAAAACAAAGTTTGCAAAACACAATATTAAATTAATTTTTATCTCTGGATTCGGTTTAGTGGTGAAAGCAAGAAAATGGGATGAGAAGAGTCCTAGATTCAGTAAATGGTGATGTTCTTATTCATGGGCTGGGTGATGGATGTATAGATGCTCTTTATTGATAAAATAATGGTATATAAAGTAAAAGAAAGTATTGACTATGGTAATAGTGTTTTTTGAGCCAAGAATTATACATTATAACTAATCTACTTCGTGTGCTTTATGTCTATAAAATAAACAACACAAAAATAAAATCCTGATTTACATCTTCCTATAACCCACATGATAGTATATTTAATTTCCCCCTGATTCACATCAGGATGGTGCTAGGATTTAGAAGGAGATGTAAGGAATTAAAATGATACGCGGAATATTTCACAAGGAAAACACGAGCATCTTGCTGTCCATCCATCCATCCATCTCTCCATCCATCCATCCACCCATCATCCAACAAGTTTCTCTGCCTTTTAGTCTTAGGTAACTGATAGATTTAAAACTTTTTTATAAACTTCTTGAGGTCAAGGACCACACTTCCATCTTTGCACTCTGCACAGTGTCTTGCCTTGTCTCAGCTACAAAAGTGTTAGTTATACAAAAATAACACAACTTACCAAGTTTGGAACCTTAACCATTTTCTCTCTAAACAGGATAGTGTTCATGGCACACATTTCACAGATGAGAAAACTAAGGTCTGGACAAGGTAATAAGCCTACCAGCATTCACATAATGAATTAAGGGCAGATCTTAGAAACAGCACACATTTATCCAGCCCAGCAGTTCTCCAACCTGGTTTGCACGTTGCATTCACATAGGAGCTCTGAAAACACACATATGCCTGGGCCCCACTACCAGAGAGTATGATTTAATTGGTCTGGAGAGGGGCTTAGAGATGGAGTGTCTTTAATGAGCTTCCCAGATGATTTGAATGTGTATAACTACTGACTCTCCAGCCCATGTTTTCCCTCTTAGGCCTCCTGTGGATTGGATTATCCACTGATGTAACTAACAGCCAAAGTAGGATTGTTCCAGGCTTCACTGTGAGTCCCTAGAGTGGAATCTGCCCAGCTTCCCAAGACATGGCAGGAACCAGAAGAGGTTAAAGAGTTATTGAAGGAGCAGTAGGAAGAGCATGGATTTGACAGATCGGGAAGAGAAGCTGGAGTCTCCCTTGCACATTATGGCGTTTTGAAGAATGTAACTCACTCCTGTGCTTTATTCTGTGCTCTTTAGGATAATTTAAAAAGAGAGATTCTTCATAAATCTTCCATGCATCATTCAAAGGAACTTCCTGTGATGAGAAATTCTAAAAATTATGGTGCTTGGAGAATAAACCAAGTTAGGTTTCTTTCTTTCTTCCTTCCTTCCTTCCTTCCTTCCTTCCTTCCTTCCTTCCTTCCTTCCTTCCTTCCTTCC
>NC_058406.1:181242691-181302145 GCF_002201575.2 Neomonachus schauinslandi
TCCTTCCTTCCTTCCTTCCTTCCTTCCTTCCTTCCTTCCTTCCTTCCCTCACTCCTTTCCTCCTTCCCTCCTTTCCTGACTTCCTTCCTGCCTGCCTGACTTTCAGTTCATCATCAATGAGCCATTAATTGCCTGCTGAGTGCTGCGGCGTTGCTCAGATAAAAAAAGCAGTGATTGAAGAGAGAAGTTGGTTCAGAGAGTTGAAGACACATGGTTCTTACCTCAAGAAGCTCTTAAACTTGAGTAAATTGAGAACCTTTTGGTGAGAATGTCTTGCCAGAGGACACAGAGATGGTCAAGCAGCTTGGGCATGATTCCAAAGCAGGTCACTATTTATGTATTCACACATCATATATTTTTGTAAAATTTACAAAATTATGATCTTTCCATAACCTTTCCAAAAGGAGTCTCCCAAATTGTATAAGCTTTTGGATTTGCAAAGCATGCACTGTGTCTGTTCTCACATTCTCTGTTTTCCACCATTTTTTTTCCCTCAGCATTTATGAATACATATATCCTGCCTGGACTCTGCTAGATGCTTTGACACAACTACTAAACCTGCATGGGCTAGCACACAGGGCAAGTGGCATGGGGCTGGCGGGGCCAGAGAAGACAGCCTGGGGCATTTTTCTTAGTAGATTCCTGTCTTCAGAGTCACCACACACATTAGTATTTTAAGTACTCTAAGAAGTAAAGAAACCTGGACAATTTTTATTGAAACCTGAACTTCTGGGTTTATTTAACCCAGATTCAGGAAATGTGTTTTTCTTTTGGTCTAAAACCTGGAGCCAGTGTTCTATAGAGTACACTTTGAGGAGCCGTGAGTGAGAAATGCATGTGGATGGGCTCAGCAGTCCACCCTGGTGTTGGAGAAAACCGTAGTGTTTACATTAATTATGCAGTGATTGTTGTTGATCCCCCGTTATTGGACAGACCCTGAACTAGTTGCTGTGATTCAACAGTGAGCAGAAACGATATGGTTCCAATTCAAGGAGCTCATAGAAAAAGACATGTCAAATAGATGCATAGTTACCAACTATGATAAATGGTATAAAATAAAAGCATAGAGAACTAGGGAATCCCTTATTAAAAGGGGGTAGAATGTGGTCTTGCAAGTCTAGGAAAACATCCTTGAAAGAATGACAAAAGATTTGAGATCTGAAGAATGAATAGGAGATTAGTAGATTAGCCTGGGGAGCAGCAAGAGAAGCTCAGGCAGTGGGAATAGCATATAGAGTTCCCTCATGGTGGAGAAAACATGCCACAGTTGAGGAACTAATGAAGCAGATTGAGCACCATCCTCACTTCACCCTTTGCTTAGTTCTAGAGTCTTCTGGGTATTTTATTGTTCCAGCACCATAAGGATTATGGGTTGACTCTGAATCACCTCTATGGACTGCTGGATAATATCTTCATGTTACTGACCTGAAGACACTTTAGGACTTTAGAGGTATGTTGTTTCCATGCCAACAGCACTGGGTCCATGCTCTGCTCTTTACACCTTATCCAAGGTGTAAAGAGCAGAGCATTTCTCTTAGTTTATTACCTGCATTTCATTGGAAGAGTGTAAAGTGTTTCTTTTCTTCTTATTATTATTTTAAATATACTTATGATATTGCATTAAAAAAGATGATAGTAGGAGCTCTCATATAGAAGGAATGTCATACATGACAATGTAGCTAGAGCCATCCTTGGCGTATGAAAGATCGCATTAAATATTTGTAGAATGAGATACCTGTAGGGCATTTGAGTTTGAGGTGTCAGTGACCCGTCCATCTCTTCATCCCCGATGGATGTTGATGCTGTCATTACCATGTGCACCTCAATTTGATTTAGCATTTCTATATGCCATTCTTCTGTAGACTGTTCCCTTCCTCAGCTCCACACTCTGTGCCCAAAGGTAAGAGACGCCATCCCATGCCTGGACTAAGTTTGAGGAATATTGCTGCAGACCAAGACCTCAGATGACCAAGGCCTTACTCATCGGGAAGGGAGATTTCTTCTGGAGAGGAGCTCGAAAGGGAAAATGTCATCTAAATCAGGGCAGGGGCTTATCTTTGTTTGGCTTCCCAGAAACTGACCCTGAGACCAGATGAAGCACCAGTGATTTACTTAAAAGATGATTCCAGGAGACACTAGCAGAGGAGGGTGCAGTAAGACAGAAGAGGGAAGGAAGCCAGCAAACTCTATGTTGTCCAGAAAGTTACCACTATGGCAACAGAGCTCAGTGCTTCTGAAGAACTTGGAAGGCAGGATAGAACATGCACTTCTGAATTTTCCTACCTGGGATGCAAGGTGCTGGGGTGCTTAGCCACCCCCTCTGCTTCTTTCTTTGATGGGGGCCACTTTCAAGGTCTTCCAGCTTGCCACAGAAGTTCAGGAAGAGCCTGCCCTGGGTAGAGGTGGGTTCTGAGCCCGTACGGGGGGTCATCAATAGAGTCTGCCACAGAGTTGCTTCCATGTGAGCCTGGATTTGCCAATGGTCCTGGGAAAACAAAAAAAGTATCCTTAGAAGAGGCAGAAATGAATGGCAAATTGGGTATGCATGTTGGAGAGAAGCCTTTTTGAGAAGCAGGAGGCACTCGCCTAATGAGGCCATAACAAGCAAATAAAAGGCAAACCTCCACATTTAATGCACATGGTGCCTGGGTAGCTTGCCAGTATGTCCACTCCTTTCTATTTCCCAGGTGATGCTACATCATTTCCTCAAGGTAATAAGTATCAAGAAGCTGTCAGGGTTATTTTTTCTTATTCCTTCTTTTTCTTTTTAATCACACCAACATTTTTTGACTTACTCTTGCCACTCAGCAAAATCTCTGTGGGCTGGAGATGGGAAAATCTGTGAGAAAGGCACTTGGGGCAAGTGTTGGGCAGGAGAGACATTTTACAGTTTTATCAGATAGGGGAATGCACATTTTTTTTTTCATACAGAAAGCATTGAGTACCACGGCCATAGTTGAGCTACAGATAGAGTTAAGTTTTCCAAATGCTGGGGTTTTTTTGTTTGTTTTTTGTTTTATTTTGTTTTGTTTTTGGAACAGAGGAGATTTGTTGCCTTGGGGCTGGCTGCAAATAGAGTTGGGAAATTCTGGCTATTATCATACTGACCTTAACCTGGACAGATACACTTGGGTCTTTATCTAAGAAACTTAGAGGCTGGCTGCCTGAGACCTCTTAGAACATTGGGTGAGAAAAAAACAGAAGCGAGGTATAACTGGGAACAGGTCAACATTATTTTTCACTTCATAATATTAATAATGTCTAATGTCACTTTTCTGACAACTCTTCACTGCCACCAATAAAATCAGGTTATTTCTGGACAGGAGAGAACAGGGAACAGAGGTTACATCTGTCTATTTTTCACTTAACTAACACTGTTGAGGTGCTTCTCTCTGCCAAGATCTGTGTAGAAAACAAAGTGGATACAGAGTAACAGACATCATTAGCCCTGCCTCCGGGATATTTACAGCCCAGTGGGGAAGATGATAAGTAATGGGACATACTTATGAGAAAGCCAGTAGCTCTTGCAGTAGAACCTTCTACAGTATGTGATGGATGGAACTGCTGAAGATGAGACTCCAGGGCACTAGTGGTAAAAAGGGGCAATGAGGAGCTCGTTCCTGTAAGATTTGCTCGTGGCCCATGTGGCCTGGGGGTGATTATGCTTTCTTCTTGGGTGGCTGAAAGAAGACACACTTTGGGGGTTTGGCTGAAAGATGATGAGTTCTGTTATGTGTTTGGAGTACTCATTTGGGGTGCTCCTGGAGAAAGAGAGAGAGATGTAGGCTAGAAATGTGAATCTAATGTCAGCAGTATGGCTTTCCATCTGTGGCTACTGGGTGGAAAGTGATTCCTTTCATTAAAATGGGGAATATAAGAATAGGGAAAATAAGATGGGGCAAGAAGGAGAACAGAGCAAGAAGATCATAGGATTTGATTATCAATACTTTGTTTTCTAAGGTGGGGGTGGGGAAGGTATTAACATTCTGTTTGGTGCCATTTATTTCCCACAACACATTGATGACTGGCAGTGCTATGGGGAAACAGAGACCTGGACTGGTTGAATGGATGGCCATTGTAATATATCTGTTGGGGAGGATGGGACCGATATATGACTTCCTTCTTCCTTCCAGTATTCAGAACACTGAGAGATAAGAAATGGGAAACAGAAGGATAGCATTCAAAATGCAAGCTTTATTACACATAAAGCTGATTGGAAACTATAGTTTATTGTGTGATAGAAATCTGAGATATCTGAAGATTTCACTCTGGAGTTGAATCTACCAGCTCTCTAATGGCCAATGATCACGGGAGGAGAGCACATGGAACAAAGCAGGGTGGCCTGAGGCCAGAAGGGGCTAATGCTTATGTACCACTAGTCTTTCTTCCAGTCTTACCCATTGGATAAATCATGCCCCTCTCTAGAAAGGTGAGTGATAGGCAGAGAGAAAGTGGAATTTTTTTCTGTAGTGATTTTCCCTCTTGGAGAGTAGAGTGAAGACTTCTTCCCATCCTAGGAAATATAACTATTGGAAAAGCTACTAACCTCTTGATGACATCTAGTCAACGGGATTTGAACTTAGGTCAGTCTGACTCCTGGGTCCATTTTTATCACTCTGAAGTAGAGAGGACCACTTAAGAGCATGGACTTTGGGGCAATAACATTAGACATTTCCAGGCACACAATTACTTCTCCTGCTTAACATCTCACTTGGATGATCCCTTCTAGGAAGGACCATCCTTTTGGAAACCTGACCTAAATTCCCATCCTAGTCCCATCTCTGTTCCTTTTCATGGCCACCTAGTAGTCTTCTGTGAGCTCTGATTGCAACCTAGAACAAAGACAGTGTCAGTGGGGGACTGGGTGCAAATCTTCCTTTCTCCTTCACTAGTGTTTGGAGTTAGTGTTCTTTTGCTCTGTTTTCAAGAGCAAGGTTGACAGGCCTTATTGTCACTCTATGGTGTAGGAGCCATGCTCCGTGCATGAGAATACTGGAGCTTTTCTATCTTCCATCCGCAGCACTGTTGAGAAGGAGATGTCACGTATGGTGGGAAGCCAGGCCTCAGTGTGTTTTGTGTCCTGGTTCACTGGCTGGGGGCATTCCTGCTTCTCTTTGCCCTGAGTTCATCCAGTCCTAACACAACACCTCTCAGTTTAACCACATCAACCCAAATCACCTCTTTCCAGCTTTCTTTAACCAACTCAACTGACCTAATACACAGAGGAGAGCCTATGTAAGTCACAGGAGAGAACTATGTAAATAAATTAATTAAACATTACTGAGCACCTATAATGTGCTAGATAAGTACAATATTGGAATAAATGCAGGATATTATGGAGGTACTGAGGAAGTATATTTGACCGAACTATGGAAATTTTCCAGAGGAATTGATATTTGGGCTTTGTTTTAAAGGGTGATTCATAGTCACGTAGGCAAAGAGGGAAGACAAAGACATTCTGGACAGAAGGAAGAACACAGACAAAGTCTCAGAGGTGATGAAAAGTGTAAAGCATTCTAAAATCTTTGATAAGTTCAATGTGAGTACAACAGGAAGCAGGCAGGCGAACAGTTGAGCTGGTATGTGAGGGGCTGAGGCAGGGAGGTTGGGGGTTTGGGGTGTGAGCCAGGCTCATACCACCGACAGCACTGCGCCATGCTCAGGAGTCTGGGGTTTACCTTGAAGGAGCTGACTTCTAATACTGATGCTCTGCTTATAGAGATGGCATTCCTGGAATCACATGAAACCTGGCCGAAGGCTTATAGTCCTTGTCTACACTCTGGCTGGGGATTGGAGTGCCCGCTTGCATCTGTCTCTTCTGCCTCCCACCCACTCCCACCATCTTTTGGTGGCTTTCTAATTCCTATATTTCTGGGTTGGCACTTCTTTCTGGATTTCCAAACAGCTAATACAACTTAATCTTTTCTAGAAGCAAAGAGTCATTCTGGATCGCTAATATTTGATATTTGATGGTCATAGCATGTGGCTATACCTTTTATTAGTCTTCTTATGTACCCATGATATACAGAATAAATATTTATATTTCAACACAAACAGAACTCTCCCTTTACCTATTTTTGGTGTACCCAACCCTTCTAATATAGAGAAGAAATTCGACAGCAATCTCCTACTTACAATGAAGAAATGAAGTACAAAACAAAACAAATGCAAGCACTCAGTGGGAAGCTTGACATCACCTACTGCCCCTTCCCCTAAATTTGCAGAGAAGAAACACCAGTTGGAGACAGGGCAAAGCTAGGGCTGAGAAACAGGTCTCCTATTGCCTGACCTTGGGCTGCTTCAGAAACCCACAGGATGGGACTATGGGATCTGTGGGAAGATAATACCCTGCTGATACTAGGAAAGAGTCTATGCACAGTTAGATGCACAGTACCACTGAGGCTTCCTGCAACCTAGGTCATTCTACCCTGAATAATGTCTAATTATATATCTCCATGGTTACTTTCAGAGATAATAATGAGTCCCCCAGCCCCCTAAAACATCACAAGGACTTTAGGAAGCACGTCGAAGAGAGAGCAAAACAAAACCACACAATTACCATGTTCAAGCAAATAATCAGAGGCGAAATTGGCTACGGAGGCATATTATCTCTCACTAATTATCATTTTAAATGATGAAAAACTCAAAATGAATGGTACTTTCTCCACCCCTGTGCTGCACAGAGAGCTCCTTTTCCCAATTCCAGGAACTAAGGGCCTAATTATTTGCACTTAATAATTCAGCCGCATCTCCTTGGCACAAGTTCCATTTGTTGCTGTAAATGGGGGCCACACTTCTCACAGATAGTGCAGTTGTTAAAAATAAAACCCTCACTCTCTCTGCCTCCCCTTCACACTCCCTAGCATAAAGAATGACTATAATTAAGAACAGCCCAATTAGCAGCCCAAGCTCAGATTTCTTCGACTCCCCAAACCCGGCAAGAGTACCTACTCTTTGCCTCGGGTGGGATGTCATTCCCAGAGGAGTCAAATTCAGACAAGCACTTCAAATCACTTTGGGCTTGATAAATCTTTATCTGCTGTATCCCCTGTCACATATTTCCAAAGGGGTTTAAATAAGTACTGGAGTACTAAGTACTAAGCACTAAGTACTAATTACTTATTCAAATGAGGTAGTTTTCTCAAAGGATTCCAAACTGTTATTTAGATGGAAATGGTGAGTGGTATTTTTTACTCACTCACAGAATCAGGGTCTCACTTTCTGAAAGAGCACAGGATTAGCACCTGTCATGGGGTCAAGCAGACGGAGATGGATTCATAAACCACTGGGGAGCAGTGAAGTAACCTCAGCGGAGCTAAGGAGCTTCTGTTGTGGGACAGACAAGAGTAACATGCATTTCCTAGGTCCACTTCCGGAAACTTGGGTCTGGTTTTAACAGAGGAAAGACTCAATTCCTTTGTTGGGTTACTTGCAGGGGAAATGGAATCATGAGGCTAAACTTTGTGCCAAGGATTCTCAAGGCATTTCTCACTCTGCCCCAAATCTTTTCAGCTACGTTTTCCATGTAAGTCTACATTCACACTCTGCCTTGGCCATGCCAGACACTCCGTGTTTCCCTACTGCAGTGCACCTTGATGCCTTTGCTCTTGTTTCTTCCTTTGACACCCCCTTCCTGCTATTCCGTGCCTCCGGAATTCTGAACCATCTTTCGAGTCTGTGTGAGGCAACATGCTGGCATGGAAGGAATATGGATTTTAGAGAAAAGCGATCTTCAGTATTGGCTCTGCCAGTGACAAGCTTTGGGCAAGTTGTTTATTCCCTATGAGCTCAGTTTTTTCATGTGTGAAGACAGGGATAAAGGTCCTTGCCTCAAAGAGCTGTTGCAAAGATTAAGTGAGCAAATGCAAAAGACTCACAAGTTAAGGAATATGGTGGGTACTCCATAGTTGCTATTTTCTGCTCTGCGTTTGTGGAATCAAACTGCAGCAAATTAGATTAGGAATCATATGAGGATTTGCTTTTGCCTTTAAGAAAGAAGGACGTCATGCCATTGCAACAACATGGATGGAACTTGAGGACATTATGCTAAGCGAGATTAGTCAGACAGAGAAAGGCAAATACTGCATGATGTCACTTATATGTGGAATCTAACAAAACAAAACAAAACTTATGAAAACAGAGAGTAAAATAGTAGTTACCAGGGGGCAGGGGTGGGGGAATAGGAGAGATGTTGTTTAAGGGTACAAACCAGCAACTAGTGGTTAGTAAGCCCTAGAGATCTAGTACATGGTATAGTGAATATAGACCACAATTTGTATTATAGTCATCTACTTGCTAAGAGGCTAGATCTTAATTATTCCCACCACAAAAAAGAAATGACAATAATGTGATGTGATGGAGATCTCTTGCTATGCTGGCAATCACATTACAATATACACCTATATCAAATCAGTATGTTGTACATTTTAAATTTATACAATGTTATATGTCAACTTTATTTCAATAAAAATAAAACAAACAAAAAACAACCAACAATAACAAAAAGGGATTTACAAGGAGCTCAAGTTCTACCAAGATATAAACCCTCTCCTGTGGTCCAAGCTCCCAGCAAGCCGCTATCAGAAGGCGGGTCTCTGAGACCTGGAACACCCTTGAAGGTGCTGATTGCCTAGGTCTGGAGATGAGACCCATTACACATGCAACAAAGCAGACTAACATTGTGTTGTACTAATTGTGAGCAACTTGTGGCCAAGGGGTATATTCATCTTTGAATGTCCAGTGACTGGCATGATGCCTTTCATTGAACACATGCATACCTGACTGAACTGAATGAGTTACTGAATACATAATATTCTGGCACCCTTCATCAACTAGTCCAAATCATGTGCTTAATACGTTATTATTGTTTATTAGAATTAATGAATGAATGCCTTGTGTTACATGTGATAGGAAGTTTATGATTTAGTGAGATGTGTAGGAAATTTTGGATCAGGTAGAATTGGGTTTTATCTAAAATCTGCCTACCATTTACTCTCTGTGTGACCTTTACCAAGCTAACTATTAACTACCCCAAGACTTGGACTAGCAGAGGTCATGAGAGGACTGCTCTCTCTCTCTCCACATATATATAAATGGCCCAGAATGGGCTTTGAGTGTGCCATGGACCCCTCCACTCCCTATTGTATTCCTCTCTACCTGCAAACTAGATGCTAAAGTAAATTCACACAGGGCCTTCATGGAGGAGGCCATGCTTGAGTTGGGTTTTGGAGGATAAGGAGGAGTTAGTCAGAAATTAGTGGGGGGGGAACCATAGTTCAGAGATCATGGTTCATCCAGGAGGTAGGGAGACATGGGCTGATAAAATGAAGGTCAAGTGGTGGTTGGAAGATGGGTTGAAGGTACAAGGACAATTGGTGATGAGGAATGTAAGTGAAACCAGAGCATCAGTGGTCTTAAAAGATTCTTTAGGATTCAGATCAGGTAAAATCAAATTATTTAATGAGGCCCTGTTGTATTCCAGGCAATGTGCTAGTCACAGGACAATGATGGACCAGGAAAATGTGGTCCCTGCACTTGGAGCCCACAGTCCCACTGGGAACAGGCAGACAAAGAACGGAAAATGTCAATGTAACATGCTGAATGCTGTCAGGGAAGCAAGTACAGGAAGCTGGAAAAT
Source organism: Neomonachus schauinslandi (assembly GCF_002201575.2). Classification (NCBI taxonomy): domain Eukaryota; kingdom Metazoa; phylum Chordata; class Mammalia; order Carnivora; family Phocidae; genus Neomonachus; species Neomonachus schauinslandi. Next base: position 181,252,329 of record NC_058406.1, read on the forward strand.
ACAGGAATATCCTCACCACCGTCCTGTGATGTAGCTACAGTTATAATCACCACTTTACAGATGGAGAAACCAAGCTCTGCTTGACTCCCAACCTTGAGCTTGTCTACTGCACAAGAGACAGCAGACAAAATGCCAACCGCAGTGACTGTGTTCCAAGCTGTGCTTTGGGTGTGGAATCTCCCTTCTGGGCTTCAAGGCCCCTGAGATGGAAACTCACTGCCTCCCCAACCCCCCATTGTTCTAGCTGTGAAGAAGGGGAGAGGGAGTGGGTTTCCCGAGTGGGTTGGGTCTCTGCATGTCCTGCAGCGTCCATGCTTTGGTCCCTTTTTACGCCCCATCTCCCTCTGACCCTTGACATGCCGCCAGAGGTTGCTTAGCAACCTCTCCAGCAAGACTGTGTATCCTGGCATACATTGCTGTTATTCACGGGGAGAGCTTTCTCCCTCCTCTCTCTCCTGCGTTTTAAGCAAAGAGACATCCTAAAATAGGGCATATTTTTTCTGCTTCTTTTCTTCCTTTTTTTTGACAGACAACTTCTGTGTAAATGTTGAAATCTGTGTTGTCTGTCAGGAGCAGTCAATCTGAAAACTTTGCTGAAGAGAATGTATATTTAGTAACGGGTGACAAAGAGAAGAAGACATTGAGATGTCAGTTATTCTGGTGAGTTAATGCAAAAGCTGGGTATTTAAATCAAGTGCCTTAGGGATACGAAAAGGAAAAGGAGAGGCTCAGTGCAGATCTTTGTATTTTAAGCAGGGCAGGGCTCCAATTTCGTTTAACTCCATCTGTTGCTAAGGATGTCCACTGTGTCAGCCTAAACCCGTATCTATGGGCACTGCTTGGTGGCCAAATTGGTGCTCGCTCTGCATTCTTGTAAGGAAAGGGCCAGATTTGAGCCCCGACCCTGGATTTTTCATATGAGGACACTGGTATGGCCTTGCTTTTTATTAAAATAAGCAAAGATTTCTGAATGAGTTGGTATATATCCTGCCCCCCTTACCCTCTCCCCAAGTCCCTTTCAGACTCTTCCCAGCACCCTTAGGACCTCCACAATCTCCCGTCTGCTGCCTCCCCCTGTTCTACACAGCCTGGGGCCTCCAGGACCTTGTTCAAATGCTCTTTTGCATGGTCAGCCCCGGAGCTGTCCCTCTTATGAAATCTGTCCAGCCACACCCCCATAGCACCACAGTATTAGTTCTTAACTGGGGACTACTTTTTTCCTAGGGGACATTTGGCAATGCTTGCATTACTTTTGGCTCTCACAACTGAGGGGAGAAGGGAGCCACTGGCTTCCAAGAATACTTCTAAACATCCTACAAAGCATAGGGCACCTCCCACAACAAAGAATGGTCTGGACCCAATTGTTCTGAGGTGGAGAAGACCACTCAACGTGGTCATCCGAGTCACCCTTGCATTTTCCAGCCTTACAGAGCGCCTCACATGCTCAGCTGCTCAGCAAGTCATTCTTTCATACGTAAATGGCTGAAAAAGATGAATGCACCTCATTATGGAACCAATATTTTCCTTTCTAGCGTCAAAATTCTAAGACTGAACACTGTTCCAACAGCTTGGTTGGCATATCATTCCATGCCAGATTTATTTTGGATATCAACGAGAATTCAGAAGTATTGGCAACATGAATGACTAAATTTATTACTGAGCAAGAAACATTGGAGATTAAATGTCTTAACTTAGGCCTAATTCTGCAGCTGGTCTAGTCTGTGGCTGCACATAGGATTTTGCCTGTAGCCCTTGGATGGCTGTTCTAGTTCCCATCATCCTCCTTATTTCAACCTATCTTGAATGATGTCCAGACAATTGGCTCTTTATCTCCTGCCTTTAGGATAAAAAAGGCCTAGAAGAGCCAACATTTCCATTCTCTTATGTAATGAGTTGAACAGCAGCCCCCCGAAAAGGTAGGTCCAAATCCTAAGCCCTCAGTAAGTGTGGCTGTGAGCTTATTTGGAAAAAGAGCCTTTGCAGATGTAGTTAAGTTAGGGATTGTGAGATGGGATCATCTTGGATTTAGGTTGGGTCCTAAATCCAATAACTTGTGACCTTATAAAAGAAAGGCAGGTCAAAACCTCAATGAGATACCACCTCACACCAGTTAGAATGGCTAAAATTAACAAGTCAGGAAAGGACAAATATTGGTGAGGATGAGGAGAAAGGGGAACCCTCCTACACCGTTGGTGGGAATGCAAGCTGGTGCAGCCACTCTGGAAAACAGTATGGACGTTCCTCAAAAAGTTGAAAATAGAGCTACCATATAATCCAGCAATTGCACTACTGGGTATTTACCCCAAAGATACAAATATAGTGATCCGAAGGGTAAGTACACCCCAATGTTTATAGTAGCAATGTCCACAATGGCCAAACTATGGAAAGAGCCAAGATGTCTATCAACAGATGAATGGATAAAGAAGATGTTATATATATATATATATATATATATATACACACACATATATATATACACAATGGAATATTATGCAGCCATCAAAAAAAATGGAATCTTGCCATTTGCAAAGATGTGGATGGAACTAGAGGGTATTATGTTAAGCGAAATAAGTCAATCAGAGAAAGACATGTATCATATGATCTCACTGATATGAGGAACTCTTAATCTCAGGAAACAAACTGAGGGTTGCTGGAGTGTTGGGGGGTGGGAGGGATGGGGTGGCTGGGTGATAGACATTGGGCAGGGCATGTGCTATGGTGAGCGCTGTGAATTGTGCAAGACTGTTGAATCACAGACCTGTACCTCTGAAACAAATAATACATTATATGTTAAAAAAAAAAAAGAAGAATATAGCAGGAAGGGAAAAATGAAGGGGGGGAAATTGGAGGGAGAGATGAACCATGAGAGACTATGGACTCTGAGAAACAAACTGGGGGTTCTAGAGGGGAGAGGGGTAGGGGGATGGGTTAGCCTGGTGATGGGTATTAAAGAGGGCACATATTGAATGGAGCACTGGGTGTTATACACAAACAATGAATCATGGAACACTACATCAAAAACTAATGATGTAATGTATGGTGGTTAATATAACATAATAAAATTAAATTGAAAAGAAAAAGAAAGGCAGAAAGAGATTTGGTACACAGAGACACAGCAGAGAGAAGGCAATAGGAAGATGGAGGCAGAGATTGGAGTGTCTACAAATCAAGGAATGCCAAGGATTCTAGGGGTCACCAGAAAGCAGGAGAGAGACATGACACAGATTCTCTCCGTGATGATTAATTTTACGTTGACTTTCCTGGACTATGGGCTTTCCACTTATCGGATTAAACATTGTTTCTGGGTGTGTTCAGGGGACTGTTTCTGAAAGAGATCAGCATTTGAACCAGTGGTTTCAGTAAAGCAGATTGCCCTCCCTAGTGTGTGTGGGCATCATCCGATTGGGGGTCTGGGTAGAGTAAAAGAAAGAGGGATGGAGAATTCACCCCTTCAGCCTGAATGCTGATTTGGGATATTGGTTTTCTTCTGAGCTTAGACTGAGACTTTGCTCCTCTTTGGACTCCAGTTGAACTACAACACTGGTTACCTGGGTCTCCAGCTTGTGGGTGCGAGATTGTGGGATGTATCAGCCTCCATAAGCATGTAGGCCAATTCCTGTTTCTTGTTTCTCTGGAGAACCCTGACTTGTGCACTCCCTCAGAGCCTTTAGGAAGAACCAACCCTGCTAACAACTTGCTTTCACACTTCTGACTTCCAGAATTATGAGAGAATAACTTTCTCTTGTTTCAGGCCACTTAGTTTGTGGTAATTTGTTACAGCAGCCCCAGAAAACTAATACCTCTGCGTATCTCCTCATCTTCCTGGGTCCCGTCCTCCTGGATGGCATCGCTGACCTGCCTGTGTTCAAGCAGCAATCACGTCCTGATTCCTCCACTCTCACTGGACCTGTGGCATCCAGCAAACTAATGAGTTTTGCCAAGTCTATTCCCTCCGTAGCTCTTCACGCTTCCCCACCAACCATACTCCACATTGCCAGTGTCCAGTTTGAGGTTTCAATAATGTCCATCTTGTGCCCCCTCCTGTGCCCAGCCAGTCTACCCTCCTCCGTCCTGCTGCTCTGACCTGCAAAGCTGACCAGATCCTGCTTCAAACACTGCATCGGGTCCTCCTCATAACTACGAACCACTCAAACTCTTCGGAATATATGTCTTTCTTGATCATTAGTCCCTACAGTGCTTGACCTTGGGCATACACAGATGAACAAGCATACACCTGAGTTGGGGAAGAGACCCAGATGAAGACTTCATTCCAATAAAACTAAGCAAAGGATATCAGGAGGGGTTGGTGTTACAGGAGACTGATGGGGACCAGAATTACTAAATTGTTAATGTAGTTTAGGGACAGAGAACTCCTCCCCTAACAAAGCAGCACTCTTACTGACAGCAGGCAGATGAGCTAAGCAAAGAAAGGAGGGAAGAGGGTCTGGCCCAGAAGCAACCTGACTCGGGCTCTCTGCTTGTAGGCCTTCCCACTGGCTTCCCCTTCTGCCAGAATACTTGCTCTTTCCCTTCCCTGAACTGACCCTCCTCTGGGAAGCCTTGCCTGACTACTCCTGCTTCCTTCACCTAGAACACCAGGTCCAGTACCTCCCCGGCATACTCTCCCTCCCTGGCCTCACCCTCCACTCAGGCAGGTTCCATGTTCACACTATGAGGTCATTTCTCAAGAGTGAGTGTACCCCGCTTGCTCAGCAAATGTAGCTAGATAAGAGGAGGGTTGCTCCCCTACTCACAGGGGCGTGACTGTGCTCATTCACACCTAACCTGAGCCCCAGGCACACATCAACATGCAAGAATGACATCATTCTACCTACCAACATAGGATGACTGTGAGCACCCACTGAAGTAAGGAATGTGAAAGTGACTTATAAACTCAACGCACAAATGATTTGTAAGATATGGCATGAAACAAAATGCAGTTCTAACAGTCTTGACTCTATTATTGCTGGGATGTTGAATTCAGTTATGGAAGTTTGAAAGAGACCTCCTTGAATTACCTGATACAGTCTCTCAGTCATGAAAGCCAGAATCAACAAGATGGTGAGGCTTTAGTGGATGTATTTTTTGGAGCAAGTATTCCTGAATACTGGTCTTCGGACCAAGATGAGTATGTCATTAAATCTTCACCTGTTCACAGCAAATCTGTCAGTGTAACGGTACCAACCTACGTACTTCTTTCAAACGGATGTAATTAAAAAATGATCTGTTTAGCAAAATAATAAATTAGTTGCCCTACCTCAATTATTCAATTATTATTTTTTTTTAATCTGAAATATAAAAAAGTTGTATCCACTGTTTTAGGGCACTCTTTGTTTTGGAGACTTTTTTTCCTATCGGATTTTTTGTAAGTGTTGAAGAAACCCCGAGGGAAATAAATGGAGCTGGAACTGGAAGCATTGGTCTATTTGCTCAAGCACTTTGTGGGGCTGGGAGGAGAGGAAGAAACTATGATTTATTGGCTGGAATGCACATCTTCTCTAAGAGATGCTTCCATGCTCTGAATAATGTCCCTACAAACTCTGGTCCACTTCCAGTGACTGAGAGCTCACTAACTCCTGAGAGGGCCATGCCATGTTTGAATGGTTAAGACTCTTAGAATCACCTTCCTTAAACCAAGCCAGAACCGGTCCTCACCTCATTCCGTATATTGATTCAAATGACACATATGGAATCCCAGAGAACATTTTTAATTTCTTCCTCTTAGATGTTATTCAGGTATTAGAAATCAGTTACCTTGCTTCTTTTCTTTTCTAAGGTAATCAGCTTGAACTCCCAGGAAATACACTTGAATGAATCAAGATGATCACATTCTCAGTCTTGGTGGCTCTTGTCCATCACAGCCTGCTTCCTACCATAGGGTCCTAGTGGCCCTGTGCAGATTCTCTGTGGTGGTGCATTAGCTCCCCATGCTACAAATCCTTGGTTACAAACCCATGTGGCTGGTCTGGCATCCCTTCTTGTTTGGCATATGGTGCTTGATTTCTGCCTCTGTCCACCCATCTTCAGCTTCTGATGCATTATTTCTTTACCTGATTGAGGCATGGCCTTTGAATGCTAATTGTTCAGGTCCTCTAGACTCTCTGAGATGATTGGGGGTGCAGGAGAGTAGTTTACGAAGGATGGGCTTTCAGGAGAGCCTGCGCAGAAGAAGGGTTAAGCAGGGCAGAGGTGGGGAGAAGCCAAAGAGCAGTAAAGTGTCAGTGAAACCCTGACCTGAGCTGGGTCCTGGAGTGTAAATGACACCACACAGATCTTGTCCCGCCTTGCTTAGGGGACGTTTAGTATCCTCGCAACAGGCCATTGCTCCTGGAAGGCTCTGGCATCATAAACCTCTGCCGTGCAGTTTGCTCAGATCCAGTAGCTCTAATAACACAAGGGCAGTCCTGTGAATAAAGTTTCAGAGGGAGCCTCTTGGAGGAAGCATGCAGAAGCCAAGGGATGGGATGGGGAGTGGGGGGAGAAGGGTGCTGGGCGGAGAACTGACAGCCTTGGCTACAGCTCCCTCTTAGTTTCATGCTCTGCAGTCTTGCCCCTTCCCTCCCAGCTCACAACTGAGCAAAGGAGTCCAGTCTGAGTCTCACCCCTGGCCCTGTCTCATCCAGGTAAGCAGGTGGCAGTGTTCTGAGCATGCTCCCCTTTGCTGATTGCTTTCCATAAGCATGTGGTATTTAGGCCTGGACTGGGCTCTAGGAGCACTTTGATCAGATGAGTGCAGAGCAGAATGGCCACACCTCTTGTTCTCCATCCATTAGTGCAACTAAATTGGAATCATGGGGATTTTTTGGAAAGGGAAGCTTTGATTGCCTTCTCTTCACCCCATTGGTGAAAGAGGGTTCCCCTGCCCTAATAGTACATGATGGCCAAATGCAGGGACACTGGACAGATGAGATTGACAGCATTTTATTAGTTACATACACTCAGAACCCGGGGCAGGACACCTCCCTCCATGCAGGGTCGCACAGAAGTTGTCCTTGGGAAGAAAGTGAGCCAGCAGGGGTTGTGGGAGACACGTGGGCTGGTGACGAAAGGATGGACAGGATGTGACTGACTTCCTGTGGAATGATGTGATTGACTTCCTCCTCGGATGGCAGGGAGATGAAACCTGTCAGGTTGGGGCCTGGGTGGGACACAGCTGGTTCGGTTGATGAAGGGAACGAGCCAGGTGGGAAGCCTCTCCTGCTGGTTGGAGGCACATCTGGGAAGAGCAGGGGAACTCACGGTGAGACCTTTGGGACCCTGGGAGATTCAAAGATATCAAGACAGCATCACATGCAATTTTAGGCCCTATAGTACAGGGAGGCGGCCTCACTGCGAGCTTCCTGTTTTCTAAGACATTGGAATATTTGACCACGCATGCTGTTGCCATAACATCCGCCATCAGGGACCCAGGATCGAACAGAGGCCCCATGTGCACCAAGACAGAGGAACCCACTGCTCACTCACTTGGGTACAAAAGTCCACTTATATGAATAAAACAGCCCTGTAAGCACAATGCAAATTTCATTATTGGTACAGCAGGCTGGCTGGAATGCTTGGGTGAATCCTTAAGGAGAACACTATTATTATGCCTGATTTGTGATTTCACAGCTGTGGGGGCTAGGGGCAGGGAGTCAGATTGGTTTTCTCAACATTAGCCTGATGAAAAAAAAAATTCACAAAACACATCATCGCCTTGTGTATTTTTTAAGATGCAAAATACAGTATGTAAAGAAAGCCTCAATCTGCAGGAGACACGGAACCAAAGGGAAATAAATTATGCTCCATGCCACGCATGCACATCCCAGCCCTGATTAAAGAGCTCTGCCCCACAGACATCTCGGGTGCTGGAGGGTCACTGGCATGAAGGCAAAGCATCACTGGCCGGAAGTGGTCTCCATTTCTTTCCCCGAGGCTAATTCTCCAAGGCTTGTTTGGCCTCCTGTTTCCAGCTTTACTGAGGTATAACTGACAAATAAGATGCTAAAGTACTGCAAGTGGCCAGTGTGATGATTTGATCCGTGTATACACGGTGAAGGGATCCCGGTCTAGTTAATGACCACACCCGTCACCTCACTTTTTAAAATTTGATTGATTGATTGATTAATTGATTCATTTTGGTGAGAACATTTAAGTTCTACTTTCTTAGCAAATTTCAGCCATAAAATACTGTGTGGTCAACTATAGTCACCATGTGACTCAGATCCTCAGACCTCATTCAACTTATTCCTGAAATTTCCTGCCTTTTCACCAACCTCCCTGTTTTCTCCACCCTCCAGTCCCTGGCAGCCACTTTTCTACTCTGTTCCTAGGAGTTTGACTTTCTGGTTTTGCTTGTTTGTTTTTCTTTTTCTTTCTTTTCCTCCCTGCCTCCCTCCCTCCCTGCCTCCCTCCCTCCCTCCCTCCCTTCCTTCTTTCCTTCCTTTCTCTCTCTCTCTCTCCTTTTTTTTTTTTTTTTGTAAGCTCTGTACCCAACGTGGGGCTTGAACTCATGACCCGGAGTTCAAGAGTCCCCTGCTCTACTGACTGAGCCAGCCAGGCACCCCTTCTTGCTTGTTTTTAATTCCAAATATTTCCTTGAAATCTCCTCAGGACCATGTAGTGCAATGAAAGATTAACCTGATTTATAGAAACCAAAGAACCTGGTTTGTGTTGTGAAAGGAGAGATCTGGCCTAAAGAAGAAGAAACAGTGGGATTTTGAGAAGGATGAGCTTTCTTTTGGGGTCACAGTCACAGCATGGGGAGCCTTGGGGAGTGGGAAAAACAGCATTTCTGTCGGGCTGTCTGGGTTGAGTCCTGACTCCCTTTCTCGCTGATCCTACACAAGTTCATTAGCCTCTTTGCTCCTCAGCTTTCCTTACTTACATAGTGGGGACAATGAGAAGAGCCCCGTCACACCAGGGGGGAGGGGGCGCTGGACCATCAGTCAGGAAATGTATGTGAACAAGCAGATGACAAAGCCCTATGTAAGGGTAGCTACTTAGTGGTGTCTCTGGGCCTTGGTTTCCTGACTTGTCAGATGAGATATTAGACCAGTTCCTGAGGTTGCGTTCTGTTCTGAGATTGCCAGAGGGGGATAATGTAGCCTGCTTCTTCTATTGTGTGCATGTAATGGCCCTGATAGCTTGCAATGCGTTACCTTGAGAAGAGTGAAGAATCTAGACAAAACGATAGTGTCTGCCCTCAGAGTGGCTCACAACAGCAAGAGGAGGGTGGGCATATAAACAAATGAGCCCCAGAAGGAACTGAAGGCTGAGGGCGGGAGGTGAGGAGTTGTCTGTGCAGGACAGTGCAGAGAGCCCGCCGAACGCACAACCACCTTGTCTCAAAGCTCCTTATTGGAACCAGTTCTAAAGCCTTTGACCTTAGTGTGTCGGCTGGCACACAGGGGGTTTGGAGGACCAGTGTTTAAATCTTCTGTGGGTGGCCTTATGAGATGCAGGAGTCACGCAGCAGAACCGAAGGATGGGGGTCTTTTGATCCCCGTTGCACCAGTGGCGAGAGGCTGGCTAAGCCTCCCAGGGATGAGGGCAGGTTGTTTTATACAGAGTCCCGGAAATGGGAAGTATTTTAGAGTCGGGCACACGGATTCTCAGGGAACATCTAGCCCATAGTGGGAAGTGTAAGCCCTGGGGGTTGAGAGCTCTTTTATTATTATGAAATGGTTTTCTCCAAACCTTTCCCCTCCTCTGTGTTGTCTAATGCAGGTTCCCAATCCTGGCTGCATCCTAGAACAATAAGGAGAGTGGAAAGACCTCCAGGGGCTGCACCCCTGACCGGCTGGGTCAGAATCTCTGAGGGTGGGATCAGGGCATCAGTATTTTAAGTGCTTCCTAGGAGATTCCAGCGTGCAGACAGAGTGGACGACTGCTGGCCTAAGACTTCTCGTCTGCTCCTGCCTTTCCCCATGCTGATCAGTTGTAGGCATCACATCTTCCTCCTGGAGACCCAACTGCATGCAATTCCCGAGTCAGTGCTGACTCAGGCAGGCTTACCCCAGGGGCTGGGGTCCAGAACAGATCTTACTGCCCTAATCCAGTCCCTGGGGCAACCAAAGCTCACCCTGACTTCACCTCCTGTGACGCTCTCCCTCCTCACCCTGCTCCAGTCCGAAGGCCTTGCTTTGGTTCATCCAACACACCAAACCCATTCCCACCTCAGGACCCTGGCAGCTTCTCTCCCTTTTGGTTGAAAGTTTCTTCCCTGTGAGAGTTGGTGTTGGTTCTTTTTCAACTATTCAGAACTCAACTAAACTCCCCTTCTTGACCCTGTCTCCACGATCCCCGCCGCCCCAGACACTGTCAGTCAGCATCGCCTGATATATTTTTCCCGTAGCGCTGATAAGTCACTGAAATGATATGCCCACCTGGTGATGGTCCATCTCGTTCCACAAGAACGTGAGCTTGCTGAGAGCGAGGCTTGTTCTGTGTCATGGGTGAGCTCCAGGGTGAGGGCATCGCCTCTCGTGGGTCTGCATAGATATTCACAGTTGGCTGATTTATTCTGCCAGGTTGTTAACCTCACAGTTATTGTTGACTTGTCTCCTTCTTCATCCATTTCTGTGTCTTCCATTCCCCCTCCCCAGTGTTATACGCACAGTAGGTGGACATCCACTGGTTTGGTGGGATCTACATAATTTCGAACATCAAGGGCTGATCCCAGAAAGTGTTAGGCATATAGAATCTTCCCCTCACAGAAGCAATAATATATCTCTTGAAAACATTTTTTTTTTTCCCCTTTCTGCTGCATTAGCACCAAGTTTGGGGGAGAGAATTCTGGAACAAAAAGCTTCAGTTGTGAGTTGTTTTTATGCTCTGCTATATTTCCTTCCTTGAGAGGATTTATTAACTTAAAATGGAAACTTGCCCCTTGTGAAAAGTATTTAAATGTGTTTCAAAACTTCCCAGACTGCAGCATATAGGTCTGTCATAAGCAGGCCCATCTCTTCTCTCCAATCCCTCAGCCCTGGGACCTTTCCCACAGGCGAGGTGCTCTCCAGAGCCTTGGGTCTGAGTTTCAAGCTTGAGCCATCCTGGCACAAAGTAGAAAGGGACATAAATAAAAGGGACTGAAAAGAATTTTTCAAGCCCAAAATGGGGTCATGACCACAAGGAATGAAGGCAGAGCCACTTCAGCCCTGGCCCAGAGCACAGAGGATGGTATGATCACATACAGGATTAATAACATCCCCTTCTTTGGGCACACTCTGACCTGCAGAAGCAGCCCAAACTTCAAATATTTCTTTTCCATCTTGTAATTACTTGTATGACTTTCAGGCGACCTTCAGAAATTTGTCAGCAGGGTGGCTCTGATGGGATGGTTTCTTGCTTTGGCATAAAGAAACTGGGACTCAGAGCTCCCAGGTGACCTGCCTGGAGTCCCAGAGGTGATGGCCCGTGGGTGGTGGCTCAGACCAAATCCTTGTGCGTTCGAGTGCATGCCCAGTCCACAGGGACCCGTGTTCTGACAGAGGATGGCAAGTCTTTGGTCTATAAACCATAGAAGCTTCCTTCCTTGGTGGGGCCCGCTGGAGGTGACCCCTTTGCTTCTCTTCCCACCCTGCCAGGCACAGAAGAAGGCTCTCTGACATCAGGACTGGCAAGATTACATGGGGCCTGGTCAGCTCAGCTCCTCCTCCTTCTCCGTAGAGGATATGTGCATGCAGAGACACAAGGCTGAGGACTCTTCCAGGCTCTGGCCCCCTATGTGGTAGGAAGGCTGCTCTGGGCCGCTACTGACTGGGACCAGGAGACAAGCCGGCCTCCCTCCGCAGTTCATTTAACAAGTGCATTTGGCCCTTACCCTCAGCTGATATTTTGGCCTCCATCTGCCTCACCATTCATCTGATTTCTCAGTTGGCTGAGAACCTGAATAGGAAAGAGGAGAGCAGTTTACTGCTGCTCCTGCCCCGGCCCCTGAGACCCACAACAGAACCTCCATGCAGCTAAGTCTGGACTTGTTCCTCAACTTCTGACTTTAAGAAAGACTTCCCATCTCCTTCCCGGGGTCTTCAAGGGGACCCGACAACGCAACCTCATCCATCACTTCTTTTGTGTTTCGTAACCCAAGCTGACACGCTCTCCTTCTGGAGCTAACCTACATTCCACCTGCTGCCATTTATTAAACCCGTTCCCCCCAGGCTCATGGCGCCCCTCCTTCTGCAAGGAAAGATGAATACCTAACTCACAGTTACTCTCTCCTTTCCTGCAAAGTCACCCTCTGTCTGGGATTGTTATTTAGAGAGATCTCCAGAAGTGCCTCTTTTGTTGGGTTGTCTTTCCCAAGCACAGCTGAATCTTGGGTTCGTAGACTGCCAGAACTAGGAAACGATACCAGGCCCCCATCCAGACTGCTCTGGTATCCCCCTAAGGCCCTAAGCATTTAAAGGTGCTGTAGGTCAGCTTCATTCCTTCGCCTGGCATGGCCAGCAGCACACACAAGCTGGCCGGTATTAGAGATCCCCATGGGGAAGACACTGTGGGCCCCTGTCTCTGATGATTAACCAAACCTTCCCCGATCTAACCACAACACCAGCTACACCACCGAATATTCCAGGTCTGGGAGTTCCTGAAGAATAAGGATCTATGTGCATTCTAGAGATAGTCCACAGACCCTTGTAATAATCGGGGGAGCTGTTCTGAGAGCTGGACCATGCATTCAGCTCAAAGCCAGTTAACTCCTCCCCTGACCAGAGTCTTTTGCTTTGGAATCGGGTTGTTTTTTCCTCCCTCATTATTGCTTGCCAGATCAGTCAGGATGGGCTGGGTCGTGCTGCAGAGCAACTCCCTAATGCATGTCACCAGGGAGGGTTCCCCTTGCTGCGGTCACTCAGGGGCCAGCTGACGGGACAGCCACCACTTCAAATACTGCAATTGTCAGGTCAGAGGGAAAAAGAGATTGGGATGAATTGTGTGCAAGCCCTTAAACCTCATGACTAGAAGTGACTTATGTCACATCAACTCACATCTCATGGCCAAAGCAGGTCACGTGGACATACTAACTTCTTCAGGGTGAGGAGAGCAATCCCACTATGTGTCCATAAGCGAAGAGCCAGACATGTATGGTAGACCGCACTAGAGATTCTTGCTGTACCAGAAGGGGGACAGTCTTAGAAGCCATCTCTCCTAGTAAGGAAAATATCCAAGCACGGATTCTAATTTACTCAATTTAAAGGGAATAAACTTTGACCCAATAAGGGAAAGTGATTTTCCCAAGATCACGGTGGTGCATTATTACTAGAGGCCAGGTGTGCTGGTAGGTTTATATATATATATTTTTTTTTTCTTTTTTTTTTTTCTTGTTGAACCACAATGTCATTTAGACATATTGTTTTGTTGATTTATCTATATATCCACTTGGGAGTCTAAATCAATAAAATCGTTACTAATTTTAACATGAATGGCTGGGGAGTAGTGATACTATGGTTGACTATTAGCAAGGGAACTATTAATTTAATAACCCCCTGGGCCTGTAAAATGAAAGAGAGGATGGTTTTCTTCAAGGGAACACGTGTCTGCATCTGAACAGCAAAGCTGCCTATCCCCTCAAAATGCCCCTCCTCAGAGCCTGAGCCATGGGAACTGAGCACCTACTCTTAGTCCGGGTCAATGTTAGGCACTTAAGCCAGAAATGCAATTGTACAATTAAATTGGACAATAATAGCAAAGGCATTGAAAGTCTCCCCGATGCCATGTGCTGGGCTACTTGTTACCTTTTCTTTTAATCTGATTTAATCCTTATGCTAATTTGGCAGGTAGGGATTGGTAGCCACGCCTTATAGTTGAAAGTCTTGATGGTCACAAAGGTTAAATAACTAGCTGAGATAGTAAAACTAGTGATTAGAGAGAACAACATTTATCATGATCATCATATCCATTTATTGGGTAGAAAATCCCATTGAAATGATTGTGCTCACTTATTTGTTGATGTTTAATCAGTGTTTCCCAGTGGTGCCATGTACCCCTTATGAATGCAGGGACCAGCTATATCTTGGTACTACCATATCCATAGAGCCCAGCCCTGTGCCTGCCTTATTATAGGTGTTCCATGAATAAGAAGTTTTAATTATTATAGGGCTGGGCTACCTGGATCCCAGGCAAAGAATGAATGTAAATTTCCCCCCGGGCTTAGTCATTTTGCTCTACAAGCTGGGTTTGACCCTCTGCTACTTCCTTGCCTCCGTAAGCTCCATCCCCATTTCAGTGGAGTATCTTTGGCTTCCGCACATGAAATATCTTAATTTTAGTATTTTTATATCTCTCTCCCTTGTTCTTTTTTTTTTTTTTAAGATTTTATTTATTTATTTGAGAGAGAGAGAATGAGAGACAGAGAGCACGAGAGGGAAGAGGGTCAGAAGGAGAAGCAGACCCCCCGCCAAGCAGGGAGCCCGATGGGGGACTCGATCCCGGGACTCCAGGATCATGACCTGAGCCGAAGGCAGTCGCTTAACCAACTGAGCCACCCAGGCGCCCCTCTCTCTTGTTCTTGTCCTCTCTCCCTCCCTCTCCCTTTCTATACCCTCTTATTCATGTGTTTGCTCTTTCTGTTTTAGTAATCAAGATCTAGAAGCACCAGCTCCAAAACTCACATCTGGAGAGTGGCTCATTGCTGGGTCATTTAATTCTGAAATGGGAGTGCACACCTCAAGTGCATGCCAGAATTCAGTTTTTGATGTGGCGTCATGAAATCTCATTTAGTATCTCTGCTCATTAGTGCACTGAAAATCCTTTTAATTATTTCATCCATCCAATTTTAATTTTTTAATTTAGCTGTGGAATGTAATAATTGGGTTTAGCATATCCAGGCCTTCCTGAAAGTTGATGCAGCCTGTAGTAGACTTTTGGTCTGAGTTGTCCAGTGACTTGTCAATTCAGCAGCAATGCCAGTAATTAGTGAGTTTGTCCAGTGCATACTGAGTGTATACTGTGTGCTAGGCATTGGGCTGGTCAGGGTGATGTAATAAGTAGGACAAAATGCCTTCCAGCTAAAAGCTCACAAAGTATTGGGGGAGAAAGACATAAATAGAAAATCACTGTGTTTATGTAACAAAGATGAAGGTGGAGTCAGGCCTGGGGCAATGGGTGTGCAGTGGAGGACCCATGATCCAGTCTTGTTGGCTGTGGTAGATAAACTCTAGGGTGGCCCCCAGGTACACCCACACATGGCACTCATGTCCTTGTGCGATCACCCCCGCCAGAAGCATCCGTGACTTCCTGCTGTCCAATCGAAATAGCCACTTGATCACATTACGTGAGAGCATCATGTCTGTCTTGCTGTCAGACTTTCCCTTGCTGGGTTTGAGAAGCAAGTGGCCGGGCAAACTGTCCTATAGGGAGGCCCATGTAGTAAGGAGTTGAGGGCAGCCTGGAGCCAGGAGCCAGAGAGAAACTGAGGCCTTGGGCTCAGCAGTGTGCAAGGACATAGATTCTGCCAACAACCACATGAGCCTGGAAGCACAGATTCTTCCCTGGTTGGTTTTGGGATGAGGACTCAGGCCTGGCTGATACTCCAGTGGCGGCTTGGTGGAACCCAGCTATGCCACGCCTGGGCTCCCGACCCACAGAAACCAGAAGATAACACGTGTGAGTGGTTTAAGCCGCTAAGTTTGTGGGAATACTGCTATGTAGCAGTGGTTAACTGGCAGAGTGATTGAGGAAATCCTCCTGGGGCATGTGTGGCCTGAGCTGTGCCCTGAAGAATGAGCAGGAGTTAGCAGGGTTGCATAGGGAGGAGTGGGGTGCTGCTGAGAGGCAGGCATTGAAATTGGAGGCAGAGCATGGACAGGGTTTGGGGCAAGAAAAGGCCTGGGCTGGAAGGGGGGCCAGTAGGGGTAGAACCCTATGAAATTGCTGCCATTCAACACGTGTTGATTTGCAAAAATGCCAATTTCACCAGGTTTGACCTGCGGGAAGCAGCCCAGTGCTGCTAGAGCTTAAATTTGGAGACAAAAGGGGTCCTATGAACACTCACTTGGACTCCTCTAATGACTTAAAAAAAATTAAGATGGTCTGTCTGTCTTCCAGAAATCCTCCCCATCTCCTCGAACGAATTTAAAATGTCAGAATTTCTCCAGGAATGTTTGAGCTTCACAGACCAGCATTTCACTTGGTCACGGCAAGTGTGTGTGGGGGGGTGCTTCAAGGATCACGGAGTGCTCTCACATCCCTGAGCCACCCACGAGCTAGAAAGGCATCCTCTGCATTTGGCAAACAAGAAGATTGTAGCTCCGGGAGGTTAGGGTCCCTGGATGGAGGTGGAAACTTTCTCAATTTCTATCACCTTACTAGAAATGCTGGATGTCCACACCCCTGCATGCCTGTTGCCTCTGGGCCTGGGGTACCTTGTCTCTCACCCGTGGGTGTGGCCCCAGCCTGCCCTGCACCTTCCTTCTTGACCTCAATCACCAGTTGCTTCCACCAGTGCTGACTTCTCCCTGGTTCCAGTTGCTCATCTCCCCTCTCTTCTTCCATGCCTGAGGTCTGATAGGCTGACTTCTGGCCGCCCCCTCTCTGCAATTTACTGACACCCAGGTAGGTCATGGCCTCTCTGCTGCATGCTGGTGATTTAACCACACAAACTTCTTCCTGCAAATTCCTTCACCGTCGGCTTCCGAGTCAGGGCCCTCTCCTTGTTGTGTTCCTTGCCTCTGATTGGCCCTTCCGTCTCTCCTTCACCTGTCCCACCTCCTCTTTCCCCATTCTGCCCTGTAACTAAATGTGGACATTTCTCTAAGTCTGTCCTTCCTGCCACATGTGGGAGTGGGTGTGCTCACCTTCTCCCCTGGACTTAGCCTTCAGTGTAGGCGGGTGGCCATCAGATCTGTGTTTGCAGCCCTGACCTCTATGGACCAAACACTCCAGCCTCATCACCTAACATACATGCTCTGTGCAGGATTGGCTTCCCACTCCCTCTGACTGATTCATATCAAAGCCTAAGCTGCCTTCCCCACAAGCTTGCTCATTCCTACTCATCCTTCAACATTCGGGGCAGCCGTTGGCTCCTGCTGGAAGCATCGTGAGCCTCTGGTAGGGAGTAGATAACCTCCCCCGTTTCCACTCACATTCCCACTCTGTTGGCATTACCTATTAATGGCTGTTTCTCATTTGTCTGTACGCTTCTGGAAGGCACAGTCTTTCTTGTCCCTTTCCCTCGTATCCCCAGAGACTATCACTGTGCCATTCATTCATTCAAAAAGGATAATATGGCATCTGCTCTTTGCTAGGTGCACCCTAGGTGCTGGGGACCCCGGATGAACAGAGGTTCTGGATCCTACCTTCATAGAGCTCACAGTGTGGTGGGGATACATCGTGAAGGTTATGACGCCCTGGGACTCGTGTTTAGAATGGGGTTTCATGGGGCTTTGGGGAAGTGCCACCTAGTTCAGACAGGATGGACAGGGAAGGATTCCCAGAGCTGAGACCTGGTGGAGGGATAAGAGTTAGCTCCGGGATGCCCATGGGGTAGGGGCTGAGGGTTGCGGATGTTCTGGGTAGAGGACTCGACCGTGCGATGGTGCAGAGAAGAGAGGGAACGTGACTTGCTGGGGAGAGTGACAGTGGCTCCTGAGGCCTGATCTGAAGTTGGAAGTGGGGATCTGCAGGGAGAGGAGGCAGGAGGGCATTTAGGGCCCAGAGGGCGGCTCCGGGTGGCAGAGAGAGTCTGAAACCCCCAGGGAGCACACTAGGCGCTTCACTGCATCAACTCAGTGAGAGGCGACGGTGCAGGTGCTTTCCAAATGAAACTGTGTCGGTCTGCAGTTGGCAAAGGGGTCAGCAGAGGAAAGGCGGTGAAGACAGATGTCTCTCTCAGACCTCCCTCAACTGTCCTTCCATTCCCACAAGGTCAGGATGCAGGACCAGTCAACACTTCTGATGGACGTTCGCAACTGAGACACATCGACCTCTGATTCTGACTACAGCCAGCCTGTGGTTTTCCTACTTCATAGAGGATGGAACAAAGTTTTAATTTGGGCTTTTGCCCCTGGGGCTTCCTGTAGCTGGAATTTACTTCCGTGTGGGTTTTGAGTGACTGCGTTGACTGCAGGTTTTTGCTGGCTTCAAGTGACAGAAAGAGAACAGATGTCCCTGCTTTGCTTTTCTCAGTTTGCCTTGATCAGAAGCAATCAAGGCGTTGGGGCCGCTGCTGGGATCTGTGGGGAAATCAAGCTTCCACTGGCCGAGTGCTGTCTGAGCCAGGAGCCTGAGCATTACTGAAGGCAGCCTGCCTCCCGACTGGCCCAGATGAAGCCTTCCTAAGGCGGGTAATAAAGGCAGACTCAGCAGGACAATTTAGAAGTAAATTGTCTGTGTCTGGAAGCACGAGAAAGAACCAGGAGAAATGATATTTATGTTAGATGTTACCTTTGAAAGGCCTGATGATTTCTTTTTGTGTGGCCGTCTGGAGAAGTGTTTCCAGCCTACCTGCCCCAGTGGAATGCGGCTTTGTGGGTTGATAACATGATGCAATGGGATGTGGAGGAGGGGCCACGAGCAGGAAATGGCTTTTCTCCCTCTCTGGGAAGAATCCGCTTACATTTCTGCCCGGCTCGCCTCTTTGACTCCCCTTCTTTTCTCCTGTCAACTCCAAGCTAACTTTATACACTTTGCCTCCCTAGGCCTTGGCTCTTGCTGTTCCTTCTCGTTGAAGTGCTTTTCTCTTAGATTTGTGCCTGGAGGACTCCTGTCTGTTCTCATATTGCAGCCAGAATTGACATCTCTCGAGGATGCTTCCCTTGATTCTGACAGTTAATTTTACGTCAGCTGGGCTGGGCCACAGTGTCCAGATATGTGGTCAAACATTATCCTGGATGTTAGTTGAGGCAGTATTTTGTGGATTAGATTAAGATTTAAATTGGTGGACTTTGAGGAGATTGGCCTATGTCATGTGGGTGGGCCTCGTTTAATCAGTTGAAGTTTTTAATAGCACAAAACTACCCACCCCCAGAGCAAGAGGTGATGTTGTCAGCCAACAACCTTGGGACTTGAACTGTAACAACAGCTCTTCCTGCTGGCTCATCCATCAGATTTTGGACTTGCCGACTCCCATAATTGCATGAGCCAATTCTTTAAAATAAATCTCTCTCTCTCTCTCTACACACACACACACACACACACACACACACACACACCCTGCTGGTTCTTTCTCTGGGGAACCCTGACTAGTACACTTGTCATCCTGCCTAAAATCTTGCTTCTTCTTTCCCTACCAGTTACTCTGCTCTATCATTGCCCTGTTTCTATTTCATAAGACTTGTCACCATTTCCAATTATCTTGTTTATATATTTGCTTCCTCATTTATTGTCTCTTTCCCCCAATAGAATGTACACTCCCAAAGGTCAGGCACCTTACCGGTCCTGTGGATGGTTCTAACCCCAGAACCTAGCACAATCTCTGGGACATGAAAGGTGCTGAGTAAATTATTAACTGAAATGAATGAAAATCTTTTATCTTAAAAACAAGCTCTCAAACAATGTTCACAGCAGCATTATTTCTAATAGCCTCAAAGTGGAAACAGCCCAACACGTCCATCAACTGAGGAATGGATAAACACACGTGGCATATCCATACAATGGATATTATTCTGATATAAAAGGGAATAAAGTCTTGTTATGCTACAATGTGGGTGCAACTTGAACACATTATTCTAGAAGAATCTAGAACACATTGTGCTTGTATCAAAGAAGGCAGACACAAAAGGCCCCATGGTGTATGATTACACTTAAATGAAATGTTCACAATAGGCAGCCATAGAAACAGGAAGTAGAGTAGTGGTTGCCTGGAGCTGGAGGGAAGGAGTAAGAAAGAATGGAAAGTGTTAACGGGTACACGTCTCCATTTTGGGGTGATGAGATTGTTCTAGAATTAGATAGGGCCAATAGTTGTGCAATATTGTGAATGCGCTAAAAGCCACTGCATTGTACACTTTAATAGGATGAATTTTATGTTATGTGGACTTTACCACAAGTAGAATAAAGCATGTAGGTATCTGTCCTCTCATTTAATCATGACGCCTACCTTGTGAGTGGACCCTGCAGTTAATACCGAGTGGACGCTGGAAACGATTGTCCTAGAGCCCCACTGCTCGTTCGCAGTGAGTAAAAAGATAGAACCATGTGTAGAGAGGAGTAGTTGCAAGACACAGTACTGTTAGGTGGAAAGAAGAAATTGAACATTAATTTATACTGATAAACTGTGATTAGATACACACTACAGTGAACTTATGTATTCTATACATACACATGCCTGGAGAAAGGGCGGGCTGGCTGACCCTGACCCTCAGGGGTGTCTATGAAGAGAGTAGTATGGGGAGGAAGGGCTTACTTGTATGGTTTGAATTTCATAACTACAATACCATTTTTATCTATCACTTATGCATGAACAAATGAATAAGAAGTAATTCTGTAGAAGTAAATAATCAGACAGACATGGATTAGGGACTGTCCTGCTGCTTATGTAAGTGTTCTTATGCCATTGACATAACTATCTTCACTGGACATTTTATCATCTGTAACTCAGAAATAGTAACAGCCACCTCCTGAGTTCTGTGGGCTAAATAGTTATTGAACTATCAGTTTGTATTAATCTCTCTGTCTCTCTCCTACCTCCACCACCCTCCTTCTCCTTCCACCCATCACACCACCATTAGTGAACAAGGTAAAAATAATTTAAAAAAATTAAATGTTCTCATGACATTTTAAAAATAACCTCTATAATATACCAGGTGTTTTTTTTTTTTTTTTTTTTTTAAGTAAGCTCTATGCCCAATGTGGGGCTTGAACTCATGACCCTGAGATCAAGAGTTGCATGCCCTACTGACTGAGCCAGCCAGGTGCCCCCTTACTGTTTTTTACTTTTATTCAAATGCTCATAGCAGTTTTATTCATAAAAGCCAAGCCTGGAAACCCAAATTTCTATCATCGGGTGAATGAATAACCAGTGACGGTTTGTCTATACAGTGGAACACTACTCAGCAAAGAGAGACACCGAAACACATGACTACTTGGTTCAGTCTTTAAAACATGCCAAAGCAAAATTCTGATGACACGTAATTTATCTTTTTTTTTTTTTTTTAATTTGGTTTCTTGTGCTTTTGGTATCATATCCCAAGAAACTGTTGCCTAATCTAAAGTTATGAGGAGGGACACCTATGTTTTCTTCTAAAGTTTTAACGGTTTCAGCTCTTACATTTAACTCCTTGATACATTTGAGTTAATTGTGTATATGGTGTGAGGTAAGGGCCCACCATAATTTTTTTCATGTCAGTTTCCAGTTGTGCTAGCATCATTTGTTGCAAAGTCTAATCTTTCCCTACTGAATGATCCTGCTGCCCTCACTGATGAAAACGTATACACATTTTTCAGTTGGCTTAAACACTGAAAAGTTGACCAAGCTATCTTTAGTCAATATCCTTACCAAATGCATTAAGGTCATTCTAGTTATCTCAATTTTATAGTTGAAGACAGTGCAGCCAGGGGAGGTGAAGAAACTCACCCCAAAGACACAAGGCTGGTCAGAGACAGAGCTGGGGTGAAAATCCAGCTTTCTGGATTCGTACATTGTTGTCCTGTTATATGAGTTACACCCATCTGGATCAATGACTATTTTGTTGTAAACGGTTTTGTTGTAAACCATTCTGCATTATTTAAAATGAAGAAAACTGGGGAAAGTTCTATCAAATTTTCTAAAGCTCTTGAGAGTTGAGACTAAATTTTCAATTTCAAAATAATAATAATCTAGAGATATTTCTAAGACTGTTTCATATACTAACTCCCCTTGTCCTCACTACAACCTTAGAGGGGAAATACTCTTGTCCTCATTTCATGCATCAAGATAAGGAGGCAGGTAAGGTTAGGTAACCTGCTCAAGATCAACAGCTGGTGAGTGTGCCTAAGCTGGATTCAAAGCAGGCAGTCGGGCTCTGGGTCTGGGTCCCACACCACCATCTACTTGCCCTTTGGGGTCTGCTTGCTTGATGAAGGAAACATGTGCCCTTCTGTCTTTTAAAGCCTAAAGCCTTACCTAGGCTCAGCAGCGAACTCTCTGTTTCCTTTGCTTTGGGTCAACTCTCAACTAACCTCCCCACTACCTCGTCCAGAGAAAAAATACAACTAAAATTGGAGAGAAACAAGGAAGAGAGTGCAAGTAAACGAGTCCTTCAAAACCCACCAGCCCAGAGGGGTTCCAGGCTCATATATTCCTTCATCAAATATGAAGTAATTTGGTCCCTGGGTCATGGTTGACACTGGGCTAGGCACAGTGATGGAAGCATAGTCCCCAAAGGACTTAGAGGCTGGTGGAGGGAGAAGCTGTGTAGGGAATGAAGTTCCCTGCAGTATTCGGGCTCCACAATGGGAACACAGGACCACGAGGGAGAATATGCACATCTGCTTGGGCACAGAGGATCCTCCAGAAGAGAGCCGGTATTGGAGTTGAGGCTGACTGACAATGGGGGGCTGGGCTCAGGAAATGGGTAAGTGTGTTGTGTTAGGAACATGGGCTTCTACAGGCAGGCAATCTGGGGTCATGTCCATCTTCACCATTTACTAACCCTGTGGGCTTAGGCCCATAATTTGACTTCTCGAAGCCTCCCTTCTTTGGACTATAAAACGGGTCTAAAATGATAGTGCAGCATGTTGGGTGGCTGTGAGGCTCAAACAAGGTAATTGCTGCACAGCTCTCAAAGCGGGGTTGATAACCACTATGCACATGTCACCCTTGTTGTCAATATTTCAGTCGGTGACGGTCCGGGGCGGACACCTGGAGGGAGTCTGGGAGGTGAGGCGGGGGCCTCAGATCTGCCTTTGTAGTTGACACCCTGTGGCAGGTGACGGGAACCAGCCAAGGGCTTTACAGAGGGCAACGGAGGGGTCCTGCCTGCACTGGGGAAGCTGTGTCAGCGTGGATGGGGGCAGCTCATCAGTGCAGGTGGGCAGTAAGGGGGCTCACCTCAGTGTGAGGCCAAGTCACCTCACAGAGGTGCTGAAGCTGTGCAGACAACGGCCCGGGTTGCACGTGAGGGAGGAGGAGCCTGGGACAGATGCACAGCTGTCGGCTTTCCAGCTTGTCGGTCTCAGTCTTTAGTCATGATTTCATGGGAATATGGAAGCGGGACCGCGGGGCTGGGAGCTGAGAGTTGAGTGTTGCGCTGAGCTGTCCCTGTCCACTTCCATGTCTCAGCCCCACAAGCATGATTTCGCTGAGTCAGAACTGGGTCTCTGGCTTCTCTGAATTCGCCCATGGGTGGTCTCTGTCCTGGGGCTCAGAGTCCGCTGGACTAGAGCCCAGCCACCCTGTGCCTCAGCTTCCTCCTCTGCAAAATACGGCCCCTGGTTGCACCAGGTTCAAAAGGTAACATATCTAAGGCCCTTAGAGAGGGGCTTAGCCTGCAGTCTGTGCTCAGCAAGGGCACCTTTCTACTCTCCATTCTCAGTGCTCGGAACCAAGTCTGCTCTGCAGTAGACATTTTACAAATGCTGTCTTGAAA
Organism: Neomonachus schauinslandi; assembly: GCF_002201575.2. Lineage (NCBI taxonomy): Eukaryota > Metazoa > Chordata > Mammalia > Carnivora > Phocidae > Neomonachus > Neomonachus schauinslandi. The sequence goes on from NC_058406.1 coordinate 181,275,809, forward strand.
GTAGGTATTTAAATGTAGTTCAACTCTTTCCACCATGCAGGCCAGGAAGTGAATGCTCAACACACTTAGGACATTGACATCCTCTCCTTCTGCTAGGTAGAGGGACCCCAGACTGACAGTTGGGACTGCTCTTTGGGTCCTTGCAGCCTTTTGATGAGAGCTGATCATCTGACTGCCATTTCTCCCTTTGTTCCCAGACCATCGCAGACATGGTTTTTTCCTGGCCTAGGAGGTTCCAGCTGGGGATTGCAGTAGGAGAAAGAGCCATGGCCTCGCCATTCTGGGCTGAGAGGGTGACAGCCCATAGCACAGAGCAGAGTGTCATTGTCAACAAGTCTGCCCAGGCATGGGGTGGAGGGTGACCAGGGGAGCACCTTGGAGGAGGCCAGAGTTATTGGCCTCCAGGCAATGGACCTTCTGGCTTGAGCTTGAAGGACAGACAACGAATTCAAAGATCAGTCTTGAGCCAGGATGGCCCACAGCTGCCAAGGTTAGTGCAGGCTCAGGACCATCGACTTAGCATGCCAGCAGAGTGTAGGTGGTCAACTCATAGATTTTGGAGCCAGAATGCTGGGATTTGAATCCCAGCACTACCTCTTACTATCTGTGTAGGCTTGATTGAGTTACTTAACCTTTTTGTGCCTCAAGAGACCCATCTGTGAAATAGAGAATAATTATAGAGTCTATTTCACTGGGTTGTTGCAAGAAATAAAAGCATAGGAAGTGCTTAGAATAGTACTTGGCACACAGTGAGTGCTCAATAAACATTAATTATTGTTGTCATTATTTTCCAGGAGGGAAAGACATGGTCCAGGAAGGCACCTGGAGCTGGGAGGTGAGCCTCAGACTGGGAGCCGGGCCACCTGGTTTCCAATTCCAGTTCTGCCATCCAGAGTAGTGTGACCTTTGGTTTTCTGTATTTACATGGATTGAGCTCTACTGGGATGCAAGCTTGCCGTCTAGGCCCTCTGTGATCTCGGCCAGCCATGGCACCATGTTTTCTCCCCTTGCATCCAATGCTCTAGCCCTGCGACGGGTTGTATGTCCCAAACCTGTCACTCCCAAATCTGTCACTTAGGCTCCCAGACTTACTCTTTTCCAATTGCTGTAGTCTCCCATGTTCAACTCTTCTTGTGAATCCAGGGCTTGGCACATAGTAGGTGTTCGGTAAATATCTGCTTACTGATTGCTACTTCTTTTTTTTTTTTTTTTAAGATTTTATTTGTTTATTTGAGAGAGAGAGGCAGAGAGAGAGAGAGAGAGCACAAGCAGGAAAGGAGTGGCAGAGGGAGAGAGAGAAGCAGACTCACCCCTGAGCAAGGAACCTGAGCCAAAGGGAAGGCAAACACTTAACCAACTGAGCTACCCAGGCACTCCTGATTGCTCCTGACAACTTCCTTTCCATGAATCCTGCCACCACCACAGCAGGCTGGTGAGTGTCCCCTCAGGTCTCCTAGGCTCTGGTTAATTCTTAGTCATGTACCAGCCATCCCCTCAGGCATCATTTCCCAGGAAATCCCTCCCCCCCCCCCCCCCCCCCCCAGAGAGCCCTGCCCCAGGGACCCGTGACCCTGGCTACCTCTGCGAATCTATACCCCTGCGACATAGTCAGGAAGCCAGCTGCCACTTCAATGGGGAGGTAGTGGTCATTAAAAGCCATCTTGAGGGACAGAGATTTGGGGTGAGTGAGGCATGGAACAAAGACCTGGGAATAAAAAGAGTGAATGAGAATAAAGCTTTTATTTCGTTGATTTTTTTTTTTTTTCCTGAAAGCTAAAAAGCAAAGCTAGAGTAGTGAATCGAGCCACTGAAGTGTGTATGTTTTCTGGCTCAGCTGGCTTTTATTCTGCATCCAGGCATGCCATGCAATCTTAAAAGTCTTATGATTTCTGGTACAAACCCATAAGGGAGAGGAGAAGTGGATGCAAGGAGCAGGGCAGAACGGGGAGGGGTGTGCTTTTGGCTCCCACCAGCTCAACGCTTAGCACATCCTACCCCAAGGAGCTGCTTCTTTTCTCTGAACCCCCCTGGACTCTGCCAATGCCAAGGCAGGACCTGGACCTGGATCTTTCTTGTTCCCTCTTGTATTTCTAGGCTTCACACGGCATGTGCATGGCGCACATATATTAACATGGGTGACTTTTGCCAAGAGCAAATCCTGCAAGGACGGGCCTGGAAAGGCAGGTCCTGCCTGTGTTCCCGAGTTGGGGGCATGAACTGCAGAGAGGTATGGAAACCTGGTCTTTATCAAGGGCTCTTTCTGTGGCATCTAAAAGAACCCCAACTAAAGTGGCAAAGCAGGCACTTTCTAATCCCAGACTTCAATGTTCAGAATTCCACTGCCTGCACACAGATACAAGCCGCATTGTCCATTCTCAGCTTTTATTAAAAAATGAAGGGGACAGTGTGACCTCTATTCTACCGTATTGCTTCTTTATCTCTTAATTTCTTCTCAAATTGGGTGGAGAGCTGAGGAGCTACTTGTTGGGTCACTTTAAATTTTGACATCATTTGGCTTTAGTATAATGATAGTGGCCGTAAATATCATTATTGTTCTTGTTATTATTTTGCTTCCTCAGTGTTTCTCAAAGGCCAATACCTCTAAACACCTGCACTAGCATCACGTGAGAGGGCAAGAGATGCTATTCCTGACCATTTTCTAGTCTGAATTTCTGTTCATTTTTAGCAATCACTGCAGTAATTCTTAGGCAAAGTAGAATTTGGAAGTCACTGTGTTTTCTTCTTTAATTCTCAATAGAGACACACAACTGTGTGTGTGTGTTATTTTTTTTCTTTCCCAGCTCGGGCTTATTAAAATTAGTAATTAACTGCCCAGGGCCACACAGACCATAGTGGTGGGATTATGACGTCTGCATTTCCTCCTCAAGCACTTGCCATCTCTTCCCAAATTTGAGCTGTCCCACGTGCTAGGACTGTGTCGAGCTCTGAGGCCGAGGAGAAGTATAAAAATGGTTTCTGAACTCACATTGGTTATACTTTAATTGACCTGGATGAAAGGGGAGCAGACAATTGGGGGCGTGGGCGGATAGTTAAAGATAAGGGGCACATACCAGGGGTCACAGGAGTTTAGAGGAAGGAGCACGGATATCTGGCCTAAACTGGAGGAAATTCCAAGAAGAAAATAAGATGGTCTGGAATGAGTCAGAACGGCCTAAGGAAGAGGGAGTGTGGGAGAACGTTCCAGGTGGAGGGAACAGCCCAGACAAAGATACGGAGGTAGGAAATTATCAAGCAAGTTCGAGAGCCCTCGCCGCCTGAGCCACATCTGTCATACAGCTAGAAGGCCGTAATGACTTGGGCCTGGCTTATTAAGCACATTTGAAAATTGGGTGAATTGCTTGATTTGGTAAAAAATTACATGGTACATTTAATCAGGCCTCCTTTAAGGAGCAAATGTCATTAAACGCCACTTAATTAGCTGCCCCTGCAGCCTGACTGGGTGAAAATTATATCCTTGATAAACTACAAAACATTTTTAAGGTCAAATATGGAGAATAAAAATACCACTGGATGCCCTCGGGTAATAGGCCCATAAAAGCTCCCTCATTTTCATTCACCAAAAAGATTCATTCTGGATTGCAGTAATCAGAACTTGATGGGCTTTCTTTGGAGCAGAATCTTAAGACCCAGGGTGTGTTGGTCTTTACGCTAAAGGAGTGAAAAATAAAAGAGCCAGAAGAACAGACACATACACATTCAATAATATACTTGTTTATCAGCCGGCTGATTTGTTATGGGAATAAAAATGTCTCCTTGCTCTATTAACCCGGCATACTGTGGTATATTATAGCAATCCGAGCTCTGGCTAGGCCAGGACAAAGCAAGCAAATCAGAGAATATTCAAGAGATGAAGTGGAGGATGCCATCATTTACTTCACTGAATTTTTTAAAAAATTTCTAAGTCATGTACAACGTTCACACAGAAAAACACAATAAGCACACAGCTTAGTGAATCTCCTCCATCAGCTAAAATCACCCTTGTCCCCAGCACCACCAGATCCAGAAACCATGCATGATCACCTGCCCAGAGCCCTCCATGCTCTCTGTTCACCAGCCCCTGCTCTCCACACCCTGTGGGTGATTGCTGTCCTGACTTCTCACAGTAGAGACGGATTTTACCCACTTCTGTACTCTCTATGAATCGCATCCGTGCACTTGTGCTCGGCTTCTTTGGTTCAACATAGTTTTCGAGATTCATGTGTTGTTGCGTGTGCTGTAATGTTTGACCCTTATTGCTATATTGTGTTCCATTGGGTGAATGTGCTACAATTTATTTACATGTTTTTTGGCTCATGAATATTTGGGCAGTTTTTCATTTGGAGCTATTGTGAATAATGCTGTTATGAACATGCCTTTTGTTGAGCATCTGAGATGTAGATGGGTCTACCTAGGCACGATACCCCTGTGGCTTAGAGTATGCACATGTGTAGCTGAAGTGCACGTGGCTTCATTGCCTGATGACATGCATATTAGTGGGAAGTGTATTAATATATAGTAATAATACTAGATTATATATAGTATTGTGTCTATCTATCTATCTATCTATCTATCTATCTATCTATCTATCTATCATCTATCCATCTATCGTCTATCTTATCTGTTTATTCCTTTAACCATCATTTGAGTGCAAAGACTTCTAGTTTATTTATCCCTTTGCCCTAGAGACAAATGAACTGCCTGGCACAAAAAAATCTCAATATATATGTTTAAATAAGGAATGAGCATTGAGTTTGGGTGACCTGGATTCTAGTTATTCAGCCTCTCTGGGTCTCAGTTTCCTTGTCTGTCTGGTGGGCAGGGTTTGTTAATTGAAGGCTGCTGACTGAGAGGGTTTAGCTTTCTACTCAAGGAAATTATATAGCAGTGCCCCACCCTGCCCCTTACCTTTATAGTGGGGGAGTAGTCGATTCTTGTTTTTCATCAGACTTCTTATTAAAGGCAGTGTCTACTTAACCTAGATTGGGATTCTGACATGATATCCCCCCCCAACAGAGAAAGTGTTCTAATTGCAGTCAGCAAAATCAAGCCATAATTAAATGCTAGCAAATTGTTATGGTAGTGAAAAAAAGTATCTTTTCTTTCTTCTGGTCATTGCCTTCCCCATCCTGCCTTACCCCCACAGAAATCCCTATTGGATATTTTTGCATGTTTCGCTTCATGTTGAAGTGCTGACTACATATATTCTTCTATTCATTTAAGATAAAACATAATCCCACTGATGCAAATAGTAAATGTGATTTGAACAATTTCTCTTTTTTAAAAAAATGAGGCTATTTCAAAAATTTAGTCATTTATTTGACTTCCTTGCCTTGTTTGTAAAGTGGGGGAAATAGGATTTACCTAGTTAGATCAGAAAACCTCTGACCCTGATGGACTCAGGGCTCAGGAAATGATTCTCAACCATATGATCCCTTCTGAGGCCAATCCCTTTAAAAATGAAAGCCAGCATATTCATTAGATCAGGCACTGGCTCTGCAGGATTGGGCGGGTCGATGCCTTCCCAGTTCCTTCAGTTCCTTATCTAAAAAATGGCAGATCTTGGTACAATTACTTCTAGCTTTTACATTATCCTCCAAAATTGGGTTTTTAAAAGGAATTTGGGGAGAGATGGGTATGGAATGCGGTAGATTGCATTAATATTTCGATATTGTCCCTTTTTCATATCTTTTGCCTAAGACACTATAGTTCTATTCGCTAGGGGTGGAGGATGTTGCTCCCCCAATCCCCATCAATGTTGGGTATGGCCTGAGTCTTTGACATGTGGGTGGATGGACAGAGTGCCAGTTCCAAGCCAAGACCATGCAAAGCATTGCAGGTTGCCCTTCTTGTGTTTCCAATCTCCCCCATGAGAACAAGCTCTTGGACATAGTTGCTACTCCTTCAGTCTGGACCCCAGAACGAACACATGTACAAGCAAAGCATTTCCAACCATCCCACTAACCTGTGGGTTTGGGAATAAGGCTTACTATTGTGCTGCTGACTGCTGATACATGCAAGGAAAACATATCCTTTTGTCAGTAAGAGCAGCAATGTTAAAACTTATCTTTGCCTTGGATATCTACTCCTGGTATGTAGAAGAGTGGAAACCTGTCACAGGTACTAAGCAATATTATTAGCATTCTGTATAGAAGTCCTTGCTGAACCTTTTACTAATATTATTTTCCATTATTCTTTTTTTTTTTTTTAAAGATTTTATTTATTTATTTGACAGAGAGAGACACAGCGAGAGAGGGAACACAAGCAGGGGGAATGGGAAAGGGAGAAGCAGGCTTCCCGTGGAGCAGGGAGCCCTTATGTGGGGCTCGATCCCAGGACCCTGAGATCATGACCTGAGCCGAAGGCAGATGCTTAACGACTGAGCCACCCAGGCACCCCTTCCATTATTCTTAACAACTACTTTATGAAGAGGTATGGTCATTGCCATTTTATAGAAGACAAAATGGTGCTCAAAGAAGTCAAGAGGCTTGCTCAAGTTTATGCAATTAACAAGTGGGGGAGAGGAGAGGTCACCCCAGGCTAGCTTAGAACCACTTGTTCTGCCCCCTTTCAAAAGTGTGGACACATATCCAGAGGCAAGGGAAACAAAAGCAAAAATGAATTATTGGGATTTCATCAAGAGAAAAAGCTTCTGCACAGTGAAGGAAACAATCAACAAAATTTAAAGGCAACCTATGGAATGGGGGAAAATATTTGTGAATGACATATCGGATAAAGGGCTAGTATTCAAAATCTATAAAGAACTAATCAAACCCAAAAGCCAAAAAACAAATAATCCAGTTAAGAAATGGACAGAAGAGGGACACCTGGGTGGCTTAGTCGGTTAAGCATCTACCTTTGGCTCAGGTCATGATCCCAGAGTCCTGGGATCGAGTCCCACATTGGGCTCCTTTCCTCAGGAGGGAGCCTGCTTCTCCCTCTGCCTGCTGCTCTCCCCTGCTTGTGCTCTCTTTCTGACAAATAAATAAATAAAATCTTTAAAAAAAGAGAAAGGGGCAGAAGATATGAACAGAAACTTCTCCAAAGAAGACATACAAATGGCTAGCAAACACACGAAAAGTTGCTCAACATTACTCATCATCAGAGAAATACAAATCAAAACCATACTGAGATACCACCTCACACAGGTCAGAATGGCTAAAATTAACAGCTCAGGAAACAACAGATGTTGGTGAGGATGCAGATAAAGGGAATGCAAACTGGTACAGCCACTCTGGAAAACAATATGGAGGTTCCTCAAAAAGTTAAAAAAAGAACTACCTTACAAGCCAGCAATTGCAATACTATGTATTTATCCAAAGGATACAAACATAGTAGTGATTTGAAGAGGCACATGCACCCCAATGTTTATAGCAGCAATGTCCACAATAGCCAAAATATGGAAAGAGCCCAGAAGTCCATCCATCGACAGATGAATGGATAAAGAAGATAAATAAGATGTGGTATATGTATATGTGTGTGTGTGTGTGTGTGTAATGGAATATTACTCAGCCATCAAAAAGAATGAGATCTTGCATTTGCAATAACGTGGATGGAACTAGAGTGTACTATGCCAAACAAAATAACTCAGTCAGAGAAAGACAAATACCATATGATTTCACTCATATGTGGAATTTAAGAAACAAAATAGGGAATCATAGGGAAAGGGAAGGAAGAATAAAATAAAATAAAAATAGAGAGGGAGGCAAACTATAAGAGACTCTTTTTTTTTTTAAAAAAAGATTTATTTATTTATTTTAGACAGAGAGAGAGTGGTGGGAGGGGCAGAGGGAGGGAATATTGAAGCAGACTCCCTGCTGAGCAAAGAGCCTGATGCGGAGCTCAAGCCCAAGGATCCTGAGGTCATGACCTGAGCCAAACCAAGAATTGGATGCTTAATGTACTGAACCACCCAGGCACCCCAAGAGACTCTTAAGTATAGAGAACAAACTAAGGGTTGCTAGAAGGGATGTGGGTGGGGGGTTGGGCTAAATGGGTAATGGGTGTCAAGAAGGGCACTTATTTTAATGAGCACTAGGTGTTATATGTAAGTGATGAATCACTAAATTCTACTCCTGAACCTAATACTACACTATACGTTAACTAACTTGAATTTGAATAAAAACTTGGAAGAAAAAAAGAAAAAAAATGTGTGGATGTATGTGAAGGGTGGGTGAATTGTGTGGTGTGGTGTGCTGGAATGCATTCTCATGGAAATCTTGTGTGCAAGTGTAGGTCACATAGAGAATAGACAGGGCCAAAGTGGAACTCAGGTTATAAAGTTCCGAGTATGAGGGAGAGCTTTGGATCGGACTCTTAGACCATGGGTGTGGCAAGACTCTTGGTGCTCACTGAATACTTGGTTCCTCTCTATTCCCCAGCTATTCTTCTGGTTATGTTGGGGCATTACACCTAGGTTCTGGCTGGTTAGATGTAGGCAGATATATTATAAACCCTCACTTTTCTCTCTATAATCTCCTTGGAAGCCATGTGACTCAGGAGATGTAGCTACAAGGTGGAAGCAGCCTGTGCTTCAAATCACCAGAGCAAAGACTCACTAAGAGCTACTCGATCGTCTCAAGACTGTGACGTGAGGGAGAAACAAGCTTTTATTGTGTTGACACACCGAGGGTTGCCAGGATATTATTGCTTCAGTGTAACCTACCTGTTCTATCCTAACTAAAAATTGTGATTCAGTTTTTTAGCAGAGTGAGGAAACCCTTGGCTCTTCCCTCTGGAATGGAGACCCAAGATATTCTGGTGTCTTTTGGCAACAATTCAAGATGAGAGCCAATGTGAAGTTTCTAGTATCTTATAATCTCTCTGAATGTCAGTGCAGAGGAATATTTGTACCATTTTAATATTTTTATACACTCCACACAAAGCAAATTCATTGAACATAGTGATGTACATTGAATAAGAAAAAAAAAAAAGGATGGGTGGATGAATGGAAGAAAGAATGATGAAATCGTGTCTGAGAGTAGAACTGGTATGATGGGGGATGGAAGGAGGTCAAAACTCTTTCCTCACCAGAATAAAAAGCACCCACCGTAGGTCTTGTGTTTTCTTTTCTTTTTTAAAAAGATTTTATTTATTCATTTGACAGACAGAGAGAAAGGGAGAGAGGGCACAAGCAGGGGGAGCAGTAGGCACTCCACTGAGCAGGGAGCCCGATGCAGGGCTCGATCCCAGGATCCTGGGATCATGACTTGAGCTGAAGGTGGACACTTAACCAGCTGAGCCACCTAGGCGCCCCGGGTCTTGTGTTTTCTGTCCTGACCCCGACGTCAGTAACCCTGATGTCAGGTGTGCTTATTTCGCTGGATGGAGGCAAGGCCCCGCCATGTTTGATGGTCAACCACTGGCTCCAAAGGCGCAACTCCCTAAGCCTTAGGAGCTGATAGCCATCGCCAGTTCCAGGCAGAACTGCCTCTAGACAATGCCTTTCTTCATGGCTTCAGTCTGAAGCATTTAGATCCTTTGGGGGACTGTGTCAAGAGAGGTTTTAATGAAAAAATTCCAATTGAAATAAGCATTTAAAAGAAATCTTTTCTTTTTTTTCCCCCTCTCATTCTAGAGAGGCAAGCTGTAAGTGTTTATAATTGATTCCTCTCACCTTTCGTTCACTGAACATTTATTGAGGGAACTTTGAGAACTTTTTATTGGCCGCTAGTAGGAATAATAGGACCTGCAATTTAAGCAGGCTTGGTCAAGGAAGTAGGAGGAATAGGCAGTGACCAGGGCTGTGAGATCTCAGGGTGTCCTGAACCCTGGGCCCAAAATACCTCCTTTGGAAAAATCAAGTGTCAGAGAACCTGCACTTGGAAAGTTCTAGTTTGAAGAGTTACAGGCAGAAATTCTTGGGTTCTAGGCAAGTATCAGTGAAATAAGCAAAGATTCCCTGTGACTTTGGCTTATAGATTTATTATAATAACATGTATAGAGCCTTTTTAAAAAATTTTATTTTTTTATTTGAGAGAGAGTGAGAGAGATAGAACACAAGCAGGGGGAGGGGCAGAGGGAGAGGGAGAAGCAGTCTCCTTGCTGAGCAGGGAGTCAGACGTGGGGTTCGATCCCAGGACCGTGGGATCATGATGTGAGTGGAAGGTAGATGCTTAAATGACTGAGCCACCCAGGTGCCCCTGTATACAGTCTTTTATTTCTTCAGGCTCTGCAATAGGTATGAACTCGCATAATGTGCAAAAATATACCTAGGAGTAGGGGCTCTTTGTGCCCATTTTATGGATGCAACAGATGTATGATTTATTATGTTCTGGTGGAATGGGGATCTTAAGCTGGTTCTTGTCACGACTGTCCAAGGATGGTCCAGAGGCTTTTTCAGCCAAACCATTACCAGAAATAAATACCATAAATACCACCACCCCCGTCTCTGTCCCCAGTGCCCCCACCATTAATGTCCCCATCCCAATCACCACCACCATCACTGTCCCCGTCACCACGACCTCCACGATGGGCATTACTGTCACCACCATCACCACCACTATCATTACCAACCCCCCCCCCCCCCCAACAACAACCACCATTACCATCCCCGTCATCACCACCACAAGTATTACTGTCACTATGACCATCACAATAAGCACCATGGTCATCACCACTCCTGTTACCATCTCCCCACCTTTTGCTCTCTGAGCCATCATTCCCTTCCTTGAAGTAATACACACGGAGAACAGTCTGGCTCTGTGTTATTCAGGGTTTGGTCTTTGGCACAGCAGATTAGCATCATCCAAAGCCTTGTTAGAAATTGGACCTCAGTCCCCACCCCACACCTACTGAATCAAAATCAGCATTTTAGCAAGGTTCCTTGGAGAATCTTAAACACAAAATTTGAGAAGCATTTCTGTAGCCACCTGATTATGGGGAGATAAATAGTGAGAACACAATAACAAAAAGTCAGTTATAACTTGGGGTTTCAAAAATATTTGCCACACAGACAAGAGAAGTGGGGCCCAGAGTGGGGGTTGTGTGCTTCATTTCCTGCTTCGTAGAGAGGATAGAGCAAAGTGAGACCTTGAACTTCTGCCACCAAACTTGAGCTCCTCTCATTCCAGCTTGCCGTCCCTCACTGTCCAGGTCAGAATCCAGGGCCAATGGGCAGGCGTTGTGGGCTGAGAACACCCCCACGGCCCGAGGAGCCTGGAGTCCACGTCCCAGTGGAAGATCCAGAGCCAGTCCCAGGATCAGAATCAGAGGGGTCCTCATGCAACAGCGCTCCCACCTGATTCCTCTCTTTTACATCATTCTGATTATTTTATTGCCAGCTTGAATCACTGTCTTACATCGTTTTGACTATTTCTTTCTCATGGCTTGTCCCACTAGAATGTAATTTCGTGAGGCCATGAACCTTATCCATCTGCGTGTGGCTGTATTCCCAGCATCACCACAGAGAAGCTGCTTAATAATCTGTATAATAAATAAATGTAAGAAAATTGAACATAATTTATTAACATCATTTGTTCAAGTCAGAAAGGTAGGAAATGGTCTGCCAGACACTATACCAGGCATTCTATATGTACAATCCTTTGTTTTAGGAATTATCGCTCTTATTTTTTTCCCTGAGAATGGATGTCCTAAGGGACAGAGCTAGTTAAAAACCCAAGATCTTCCTACAATAACATGTGTCTATTCCTGCCCAACCTAAGACTTGAATCTGGGTCTGTTGATGCTTCTATGATTTTTTAGTTGCAGGGAAATAAAAAGGAGGAAGGAGGGAATAATTTGTTCATAAAGCATAAGGCATTTATTCACTAGGCATAAGCTCTATGCCAGCTAGAGAGGGGACATTTCCTGTGCATTATTTCTTTTAATCTATCCAACAACATACATAGAACAGGTACTATTATATCAAAGTTTTAGTGAGAAGTGGCTGAGCCCAAGAGATCTTGTTTAGAAAGTGGTTGATAGATATTTTGAAAGCAAAACTACTTTATTCCAAAGTCTGTGTTCTTTATCATATGTAACTTTATCTTTTTATTCTTTCTTATTTAAAGGAACGGGCCCTTATATGGAATACTCAGCAAAGTCTCCGCTCATTCTGTCTGAAGTTTTACCCTAAGGAAAAAAGTTAAACATAGGAAGCTGATTTCAGGAATTTATTTTAAAGTAGCCATTTTCACGATGTGGGGAGCCAGCCTGCTTCTCCTATACCTTCTCCTTCTACTGCCTCTGGGAAGGGTGACTCCTTGACACTAGTTGTCTCCTCAACCTACAAAAAGGCCTCCTATGTTCTCCCTTCTTTACTTCCTTGCGAGCAAAGGTTGTCTGACATACTTCAAAAAGGTTTCCTATGACGATTGAAATAGAATTGGATTTCTGATGGACACTCAGCAGGTTAAATGTCTCTCTCCTCATGGGGTTTAGATTCAGGTGGACTTGGGTCTAAACCCCAACCTGGGTGCTGACCATGACATCTTGAGTAAGTGGGTCATTACTGCAATTCTCAACTCTTCATCTGCCAAGTGGTGGATCTACCTGGTTTGGAGGATTGTTTTGAGGTATAAATGTTCTGATGCCCAGGCTCCCTCCGCTGTCCCCATGCTCCATACCTGCTAGTTCATTGGGATTCACCTGATCGTCTGCAGAGGACTGTGCGATCTTGGGGAAGGGGACCAAGCCGTCTCCTGGTGCTCTCATTGTCTTCTGGGTAGAGATGCTGCCGCCCATGTGTGCAACAGTAGGATAAATAGGACATCGGGAGAGTGAGGACCTCTGCCTGCTGTCGTACAAGATGTGATATGTTTGGATGAAGGATGTTGAAAGAAAAAGCAGTAAGCAATCGCCACTATGCTCACTTAGAAAGAATTGGGTTCCTATGTGGTACAAGTAGGTAAGAAGAAGCAGGGGATCTTTTTGCATGGGCAGACAATAAATATGTTCTAACAGATCTGTAGAGGAAGCGACTATGGCAGGACCCACATGACTTAATCAAATGATGAGAGAGTAAGTGTAGACCAGGGCAAAGAAAGGCAGGTAGAGGAAATATGCACTATGCGATCACATTAATTTGGATGTTCTTATGGAGGAAGAACTCATTTGGAAAAAGCCTGGCCTGACGGTTACCCAAGACACAGAAGCTAGTTAAGCAGACCATATAATGTTGAAAGACTTTTAGCAGTAAATGTGAAAGAAAAACATCAAAAAAGTTTTTTTTTAATTTTCCAAATCATTTGTAGTACTATTTGCAAAAAACTGCTCTGCCCATTATAAACAATCATCTTTTTATTAAAACAGATCTAAAAAGCTACGGAAAAATAATTTTTAGGTGAAAATAGATATTTTTTTCCTTTTGCTTTCCAGTATACACAGTGACTCGAAGCCTTTGCTAATCTACTTCCAATTACCCTGTGTTCTCAGAAGCACAAGCAACACATTTCCTTGATCGTAAATGTGAAATTTGCACTTCTCACTAACTCAGACTCTGGTCCCTGGACAGTGTCAATTACTAAAGTTTTACTTGATTCGTTGCATCGTAGAGAATTTACCCACTGGAAAATGAACAGAAAGACAACCTGGGGCCTTTTGAGGGTAATTAATGTGTTTGGGATTGCTGTGGAGCTCTAATTGCTGGTTATAAAATGTACAGTCCGGCTACTTTCATTATTGGGTGGCCACGGTTGTGGCCCGGGTGCGGCGGGGAGGGCCCGGTGGAGGGCTGCCACTTATTAATAGCGCTGTTTCACAGACAGACTCTCCATGCCAGACCCCGCTGATTTATCTTCCCAATGCCATGTGGAAGTCGGCTGCGATTTACAGCTGATTTATTTTGGCTGTGTTAATATGAGCAACGTCACTGGGCCTCATGATTAAGTATTCATGGTTGGCTGTAAATTACTCTCTTTCTTTGCTCTAGATAATCAGGGATTATTTTCCATCACTTCTGAGTGTGAATTATGGAGGACAGTTACTTCTGTATCCTCCAGCACGTCTAGTCATGGAGGGTGTGCATCCAGTTCGCCCGCCTCAGAAGAAGGCAGGCTGCCACTGCGGTTTTTTTTCCCCTTTATACTCCAGCGAATGAATTGCTGCTCTTGGAAATTTGTCACGGTACTACTGTCTGGTGGCGAGGAAAAACTGGGTTGTGTGTCAAGAGATCTGGAAGTTTGCCAGGGTCCTGCTGCCAACCAGTTATGGGAATAGCTAGAAATACAGTCTTCCCTGCCCTCGGTTTCCTGATCTGTCAATCGAGAAAGACATGCTTGCCTCTACCCTAAAGTTACTGTGGGGGTCAAAGAGGACAGTAGTAATACCACTGGGAGAGCAACTGGAACAATATAATTAGAGTAGATGTGAGTGCGTGTTTATTTATATATATAATACGTGTGTGCATATCAATAATGTGTGTGTATTGTTTTTGTTGTTGTTCCGAACTATCCTAGCCAGTATTTTCTCTGGAATAATCTCTAATTGAGGAAAGCATAAATAACGTTAGCATTTATAGTGATCATTCACTGGTAATAACTACCATTAATTTGCACTGACTGTATGCCAAGCACTGTGTTAAGTTTTTTTTTTTTTTTTTTTAAGTAAGCTCTAGGCCCAACGTCGGGCTTGAACTCAGGACCCTGAGATGGAGAGTTGCATGCTCCACCAACTGAGACAGACAGGTGCCTCTGTGTTGAGTATTTTTCAAAGATTAGTTCACTTGGTCCTCAGTATGCCTAAGTTACTATTTTTTTTAAATTTATTTCCACTTTACAGGTAAAGACCATGATGCTCAGATACATTAAGAGCTTGTTTAAGGTCACACAGCTTGACTGTGAAGCAGTGGGTTGAAAGCTGTGTGTTCAGGGCTAACTCTCTTATGGGGGCCTACACAGCAACCATAGCTCCTTGCAAATTCCCTCTACCTAGGATTTTAATGACTCTCTAATTTTTGTACAGATGGGGAAGTGGATCTTTAGGGAAATAAATACAAATCGCTTAGGCAAATTAGTGAGGAATTAGAATGCTTGAGGTCTAGGCAGAGCGGAACATCACACATGTGAAGGTTCCAGGGGACTTTGGTGATAACCTGTCTCAGCAGCTCAGGCCCCGGAGCTTAGGAGGGAAGGGAGGTACTGAATGACCTCAGGGGGAAGTTCAGAGTTGGAACCTTCCACAGGTATGGTTGCATTGGGAAAGGCAGTGACAGGTCCAGGCCATTCCTCTCCTGGCCCTCCTTCTCATGCATTGAGAACTGATAACCCCAGAAATGGGAATAAAATGCTGTCTTCCAATACCATGTTGTCCATCCCACGGTCTTGACCCATCTTGCTTTGGGCCACCTCTCGTCCCTCAAAGGATCAAAACGGCATCCTCTTGTGACAGAGGGAGCTCCTTTATGAGCTCTAGGTACGGAGGCATCGAGGTTCAAGGTGAAATAACAGCAGGAGAAAATCACGTTCTAATCAGTAAAAAAAAGCAAGAGTTCTGGAAGAAGGTTGAGAATAAAAAGGAGAGAAGACTGTGGGCAAGAAAAAGATAATTTTGAAGGGTTCCCTAAGGAACATCATGTACCTCAATGAAATAACATCGCTGCAAGTGTTTTTGCTTATTTGTTTTTGGTAACATCTGTGTTAACAATAACCACTCATCTGACGGATGGGGCACAGCTAAAGGTATCAGCTTAGGAAAAAGGACTTTGATCTAAACTGGAATATATTTTCCTTGGTTCAAAGAAAGTAACATGTAAGCAGACCTGAGTCCATTACTCATTTGTGATGAATGGAAAAATTCACACTACCAAAGGATCTCATTGATGGGCCTGAAACAGATTCAGGGTATAAGACAAAGGCAGAGAGAGAGAGAGAGAGAGAGAGAGAGAGAGAGAGAGAGAGAGAAAGAAACACGCAAGTTTTTATTTTTTTAATTTTTTAAATTTTATTATTTTTTATTATTAAAGCGTATTGCAGATCTGAGCGATTCTATTGGTTGAGGTCGCTGACAGGTTGAGAGAGTCAGCCTCCAAAGGGGAGTGGACAGGTAATCAGCCTCTCAGACTGGGAAGGCAGTGACTTGCAGGAGGTGCAAGAGCTGGGACTGAACCTGAGCCGAGAGCCGTACCTTGTCTATCAAGTGCAGCCTGCTTGCTACCTGGGATTCTGGGGCTAACTCTGCCTTTGGGAAGTTTGGTGCTCGACCATCCCTTCCACTGCTCTGGTCCCTACTTTGCACACGGCCCTCCCTGCTCCCCGCCTTGTCTCCTTCTAGGAGTAAAGGCCAAGGCGCCCTGAGAAAGGGCTGCTTTATGATGGAGGAAAGGTGGGCTGGGTGATGTCTCATCAGCTGATCTGGGGCAGAGCTGTTCGTTATTAACATCATTATCTTACTTGCCAATAATCACTATCATAATAAAAAGGGCAGAACAGGAGGATGCAAATTTAGGTACGACCAGCAGCTCAACCGCAAACAACATCCCCCTGTCAGACCCACTTTCAGACTAACACTTTCACTGGGTTGTCAGTCCGCACAGGTCTGAACACCGGCTCCATCCTTTATGAGTTATGAGCTGATGTGTAAATTACCTACTCATTCTTTGCCCCGTCATTTTTATTTGTAGACTAGAAATGATAATTCTTTTTTACCACCTCATTTGGACTTGTTAGCAGGCTCAAATGACATAAGGTCCCTTACTTAGCCCAAGGCCTCACATAGAGCTGTTCGTTATTAACATCATTATCTTACTTGCCAATAATTACTATCATAATAAAACATTTACCTTATACATTTATTAATGCTTTCAATTATTATTATTATTAAAGTTTTGCTCCCTTTTAGAGTTTGTATTAGCCACTTGAAGATACAGTTTTGCCTTTGCTGAATTCCCCAATTTCTAACAGAATACAGTATGCTGGTCAGAGAGAAATATAACCTACTACACACAATTCCATGTTATAGGCACTCGGCCCAAAATGAACAGTTTTTCTTCACTGATTTATTAACATAAAATAGGGTCCTTTTCACTTTTTACATAGTCAAAATAATTATGCTTAATCTCCTTAGCCATGTTTACCTATATCATCATAATACTTACTGTTTGTCCATGTTATTGTGGGGGAAAGAGAGAGAGAAAGTATTAATGTGACACTGAGAAAGTTACTTCTTACTCAAGAAAACATACTTGTAAAAGAAGGGCTATCCTGGGTGCTCTGGTTTCTTGCGACCCTGTGACTATTTCTAGTCATCAGGAAGTCAGTGGTTTTTAATACGTGCAAATGCTAATTTGACAATTGGTCTCTGGTTCTCATAACAGAAAGTAATTTTTTCTTCAGCGCTGGGACGTTCATTTCCATTTTAATTAAGGGAAAACTTTAAAAAATATGATAGAGTAGAATTTCAACTACATCCACTGGATGTTCTTCTTTCCCTTAAATCCATTCAAGTCATAGAAGAAAATTAAGATGTCATAAACTAGAGTGTTACTTACAATCCCTGTTTCTCATGAATTAAATGTTTTTTTATCTTTCTTGTCCCTGTTTTAAGGATAGTTGGATACATATTTAGTGTATTGAAATGAGCATAAACAGAAAACAAAATTTTTTATTTTTAATATTTACTAGTTTAGTTGCTTTCCCTGTAATGATACATAACTCACCAAGTTTACAAACTATGGTTTGAATCTTTTTGTCTTTCTCTCCAGGCAAATATCAAGAGGGTCAGCTACAGCAAATGGCTTAGTGCAAAAAAAAAAACAAAAAAGGTTTTATAGGGAGTAAAGTCCGATTTTAAGTTCAAAGCCTTCCTGACCCTGAAATCTAGATTTTTTGTGCTTTCCCACGCTGCCTCCAGCTCGCCTGATTTCCTGGCTAGAGTCCCCCCTGGGTAACGTGACTTCCCTGATATATCTGAGCTGAGTCTGACTTCTTGAGAGCACAGCAATATTTTTGCACTTGTACTTATCTTAAGGCCATGTGGCACGATTAAGTTGATGAGTTCATTTGAAGTTTGCAGCCAGCATCCCTCCCAAGGGATTCCCTCCAAGGGGGTAAATGCAGACCTTGCTGTAAGACTCCCGGGCCTTTGGGTAGTGAGAGAACCAAGTTAGGAAACACATTCTTGTAACTTTAAAAATAAATTCTTGTCTGCCAACTAGAAACAGCCTCCTAATGTGCCACATCCCACATGCATTTGGATTTAATTTGTTTGCTTTTTCTCAGTGATTGCTCTTTAATTATTGCAATGTTGAAACAACTTGCTCTGTCTCCAAAAATACGCTACAGTAGGTGGGGGAAAGATGAGGGGTAAAGAATAGGCAGCCTGGAAGCCTGGGGAAGCAGTTGTCCGGGAGTGTTCCCGTGCTCAGGGGCGGGGGTGTTCAGGGCTTTCATTCCCATGCTGTACCTCTCAAAGGACGGGATGGTAGTCCAAAGGTGACTTGCTGGCAGTCAATTTACAGTCTTTTGGGAAATTACAAAATCACTTTTACAAAGATATGATGGACTAATTTGAGAAAAGTTAAACTGGTTGGAGTATGTCAGCAGCAGCAGGGAGATACAAATTCCACTTTATCCAAAATCACAGCAAAGAAGCTCAAAGTGTGAGGTCTCTGATTCTTGCCTTCGCTCTTTCATACTACTCTCTTGAGATGAAATGGTAAACCCTGGAGCTCATGCCAGACTTTTGGGTTCTTTGCTAATGCTGTGAGAATGTCTCCTAGGATCTGTATAGACTCCACTAGAGTTTCTGCCTTCATGGTCCTCAACAATGATGACAATGGGAAGAACAACAGCTGAGGAGATTATTGCACATTCATTTGAATGACTTGGTCCCATCCATCTTTATTGAGAGGCTGGGGGCTCAGGCAAGTTTAGTCATTTCCCTGGTTATACAGCTTGGAGGGAGTTTAAATCCAGACCTGTCTATTTCCAAAGTCTGACTTTTATCATTAAAACGTATACTGTTATAGGTTGGTTTTCAGGCACGATGGGAGGTATGTGCAGTAAGTCTGTTGGGGAATGCCTTTGAGAACAACTTCTGCAACGGGGGTTGGGGGGGGGGGAAGCAGGATTGAGCCAAGGAGAGGTTATACCAGTTGCAACCTCAATCTTGTAGGGAGTTCTGGAGATGGCATCAACCTTAGAGTTGCCCAGAATCAAAGTTGTTTTTGACCAGTTTTTGGTTTTAAGCTACCCTTGGGGAAGATGAGGCCCTTGTAATGAAGCCTTCCTGTCTGGAGGAATTAAAGTCCCTTTATATGCTGCCAAAGTGGTCTTCTTAAGTTGGTGATTAGTCATCCTCATGCTTTCACTATCTTGTTTTAATGCATCCATAAGTAAGTTGTTGCCCTCAACAATAGCTATCAATGACCATAATCCTTAAAATCACTACTTTATCTGGAAACCAGCCAGTGAACTCCCTTCTTTGGCTACCCTACCCCAGTCCCACTTGAGAAGTTTGAGCAACTGTGCTCTTCCAGAATGCAGGTAGCTCTTGGCATTTCATCTGCTGTGAGTGATGGAGCCCTCATTGTTGGCCAGTTAGTGAACCATATGCTCCCAAATTCCATTTTAGAGTTGACTTTCTGGCACTGCTCCAGATATCAGCTGTCTTAGAACAGACTTGCTGGAAACAGACTCTGAGACATAAATTTGTATGCAGGAGGTCTATTGAGACGTGCTCTGCTCTCAAGAACAACACCTATAAGGGAGTGACAATCAGACAGAGGAAGAGGTTGGACTGTGATGCTATTGAACCAGGGGATCAGCAGATCATGCAGAGGGTCTGGAGCTGGGATTTGAAGCAAGGGGGTCAGGACTTTGTGGCCACCCATTGAACAGTCATTGGATGTTCGCTACTCCCAAGGAGGACATTTGCCTTTGGGCAAGGTGGTTCTCTTCATCACTCAGTTGTTAGAGCACAGTATCCCATACTCCCAAGACAGGAAACAGGTGCCTTGGTCCTGAAAGGGGCATCCGGGCAGCACAGTACAATGATCACTGCATGCTGTGAATTCTGTTCCCAGGTTGTCCATGGGCTCACACCTTCAAGCAGATTACTCCACCTCTTTGGATTTCAGTTTCTTCAGCCATAAAGTAGAAGCTCTGTGTTTGTGAAGCTGCACTAGATAATATCCAAGGAATTCCCCTCCCCTTAAAATATAATTAGATGATTTTTTTTTAGCTTCATGAATTAGTTTCTTGGGATGAAACAGAATGGAAAAGAATGGATAAATGTCAGTTACACCTGTTTTAGATCCTTTTCTGTCACTTAAAATTATTGGGAATATGGCTAAGTTTCACAGACTTCTCTGTACCTCAGTGTTTCCGGTTACAAAATGGGGATACTGATATTGAGTTCATGCGGTTACTGTAAGGCTTAAATGAGACTGATTTTTCTTATAGTTCCATCTCCTTCACTTTCATTAATACCAAGTGAAGACTTTGGTTTGTAATATTCTGATTTATTTTGATATAGAAGTTCATTTATATCAAATTCCTCAGACTACATAGCCAACACATTGGGTATTCAGTCATTTTTCTGCATGTGATTAGTTGTGTCTGAGAAAATCCACTGGAGTATATAAGAGTCTCTATCAATAGGAACAATAGGTATTAATAGTGCTTGGGAAGATGGCAGTGCAGGTCACACATATGAGGTAAGTTATGTTGCCATGTGCCTCCCTCCTGGTGATAGATTGCCCTGATACCATCACCAGGGGAACATTTCCCTGATAGTGTATCATTCTTTATTCTGCTTGGATGACTTCATTTGATGAAACACAGTCCAGTGGCTTGTCTTCAGAGAGAAGTCCTGGGACCAGGACTTACCTTTCATAGAAGGGAAGGGCAGAAAGTCAAGGTGGGAGGGGAGATGGGCTGGAGGACAAAAGTTAGCCTTTTGGGGGGAAATAAGGAAGGTGCACTTGTAGTGATATTTACACAATTAATCTTATTCAAGGGAAGAAGCCTATCCAGGGCCAAAATGGAAGAAAAGATGGTCAGTCAACCCAAAAGGGAATTTCAGACCCAGAAAAACTCTTGAGTTCAGCTCTTCCCCATGGCTTTCACCATTTAACTCTTCCATCTGGAGATATAGATATGCCTCCAGAACTCTCTACACAAAAAATGAGGCTCTGAATACCTTGAATATAATTTACAAAGTCAGTGATACAAGGGAAAGAACACTTACCTTGGCATAGAACAGAACTGACTTTGAATTTCTAGCTCTCTCTCTTTTTTTGGTGTTCAGTAATTTATCAGTTTTGTATAACACCCAGTGCTCATCACGTCACATGCCCTCCTTAATGCCCATTACCCAGTTACCCCATCCCCCCATCCACCTCCCTTCCAGCAACCCTCAGTTTGTTTCCTAGAGTTAAGAGTCTCTCATGGTTTTTCTCCCTCTCTGATGACTTCCCATTTTGTTTTCCCTCCCTTCCCTTATGATCATCTGTGCTATTCCTTATATTCCACATATGAGTGAAACCATATGGTAATTATCTTTCTCTGATTGACCTATTTCACTCAGCATAACACCCACCAGTTCCAGCCACATCAATGCCAATGGTAAGATTTCATCCTTTTTGATGGATGAGTAATATTCCATTATATATATATATATATATATATATATATATATATATATATATATATACACACACCACATCTTCTGTATCCATTCATCTGTCTATGGACATCTCAGCTCTTTTCATAGTTTGGCTATCGTGGACACTGTTGCTATGAACATTGGGGTACAGGTGCCCCTTTGGATCACTATATTTGTATTTATGGGGTAAATACCTAGTAGTGCAATTGCTAGATCATAGGGTAGCTCTATTTTTTTTTTTAAAGATTTTATTTATTTATTTGAGAGAGAGAATGAGAGAGAGAGCACATGAGAGGGGGGAGGGTCAGAGGGAGAAGCAGACTCCCTGCCGAGCAGGGAGCCCGATGCAGGACTCGATCCAGGGACTCCAGGATCATGACCTGAGCCGAAGGCAGTCGCTTAACCAACTGAGCCACCCAGGCGCCCCAGGGTAGCTCTATTTTTAACTTCTTGAGGAAACTCCAAATTGTTTTCCAGAGTGGTTGCACCAGCTTGCATTCCCACCAACGGTGTAGGAGGGTTCCGCTTTCTCTGAATCCTTGCCAACATTTGTTGTTTCCTGTCTTGTTAATTTTAGCTATTCTGACTGGTGTGGGGTGGTATGTCATTTTGGTTTTGATTTGTATTTCCCTGATGCCACAGGATGTGGAGCATTTTTTCATGTGTCTGTTGGACATTTGTAGGTCTTCTTTGGAGAAATGTCTATTCATGTCTTCTGCCCACTTCTCAACTGGATTATTTGTTTTTTGGGTGTTGAGTTTGGTAAGTTCTTTATAGATCTTGGATACTAGCCCTTTATTTGATACGTCATTTGCAAATATTTTCTTCCATTCTGTAGGTTGCCTTTTTGTTTTGTTGACTGTTTCCTTTGCTGTGCAGAAGCTTTTTATCTGGATGAAGTCCTAATAGTTCATTTTTAAAAAATTTTATTTTATCTTATTATGTTATGTTAGTCACCATACAATACATCATTAGTTTCTGATGTAGTGATCCATGATTCATTGTTTTTATATAACACCCAGTGCTCCATGCAGTAGTTCATTTTTGCCCTTGTTTCCTTTCCCTTTGGAGACATGTCAACAAGAAGTTGCTGCAGCCGAGGTCAAAGAGGTTGCTGCCTATGTGTTCCTCTAGGATTTTGATGGATTCCTGTCTCACATTTAGGTCTTTCATCCATTTTTAGTTTATCTTTGTGTATGGTGTAACAAAATGATCCAGATTCATTCTTCTACATGGGGCTGTCCAATTTTCCCAGCACCATTTATTGAAGAGACTGTCCTTTTTCCATAGGATATTCTTTCCTGCTTTGTTGAAGATTATTTGACCATAGAGTTGAGGATCCACTTCTGGTTTCTCTATTCTGTTCCATTGGTCTAGATGTCTGTTTTTGTGCCAGTACCATACTGTCTTGATGATTATAGCTTTATAATAGAGCTTGAAGTCTGGTATTGTGATGCCACCAGCTTTGGTTTTCTTTTTCAACATTCCTCTGGCTAGTCAGGGTCTTTTCTGGTTCCATACAAAATTTAGGATTATTTGTTCCAGCTCTGTGAAAAATGTTGATAGTATTTTGATAGGGATTGCATTGAATGTGTAGATTACTCTGGGTAGCATAGACATTTTAACAATATTTATTCTTCCAATCCATGAGCATGGCATGTTTTTCCATTTCTTTGTGTCTTCCTCAATTTCTTTCATAAATGTTTTGAGTTATTGGAGTACAGAAGCTTTACCTCTTTGATTAGGTTTGTTCCTAGGTCTCTCATGGTTTTTGGTGCAATTGTAAATGGGATTGATTCCTTAATTCCTCTTTCTTCTGTTTCATTGTTAGTGTATAAAAATGCAACTGATTTCTGTGCATTGATTTTATATCCTGCCACTTTGCTGAATTCCTATATGAGTTCTAGCAATTTTGGGGTAGAGTCTTTTGGGTTTTCCACATAAAGAATCATGTCATCTGCGAAGAGTGGGAGAGAGTTTGACTTCTTCTTTGCCAATTTGAATGCCTTTTATTTCTTTTTGTTGTCTGATTGCTGAGACTAGGATTTCTAGTACTATGTTGAACAACAGTGGTGAGAGTGGCATCCCTGTCGTGTTCCTGACCTTAGGGGAAAAGCTCTCAGTTTTTCCCCACTGAGGATGATATCCGCTGTGGGCTTTTCGTAGATGGCTTTTATGATATTGAGGTATGTTACCTCTATCCCTACACTGTGCAGAGTTTTAATAAAGAAAGGATGCTGTATTTTGTGAAATGCTTTTTCTGCATCAATTGAGAGGATCATATGGTTCTTGTCCTTTCTTTTATTAATGTTATGTATCACTTTTATTGATTTGCAAATGTTGAACCACTTTGAAGCCCAGGAATAAATCCCATTTGGTCGTGGTGAATAATCCTTTTAATGTACTGTTGGATCCTATTGGCTAATATCTTGGTGAGAATTTTGGCATCCATGTTCATCAGGGATATTGGTCTGTAATTATCCTTTTTGATGGGGTCTTTGTTTGGTTTTGGGATCAAGGTAATGCTGGCCTCATAGAACGAGTTTGGAAGTTTTCCTTCCATTTCTATTTTTTGAAGCAGCTTCAGAAGAATAGGTATTAGTTCTACTTTAAATGTTTGGTGGAATTACTCTGGGAAGCCATCTGGAATTTCTAGCTCTCATATACTCATTGACAATTTAAGAGAAATTATTTACCTTCTTCGAGTCTAAGTATCTTTGGCTATCAGAAATAATTACACCTACTGTAAAGAGATGATGCCAGAAATAAATTAAACCACAATATAAGTTGCCTGAAAAAAACCAGAAGGTCAATAAAATATATCTTTTATTAATAGTTCACACTTCCTCCTGATCCTCACCCTTGGAGAGCCTGTCTATATGACAGAACTTCATTCGGCTTTGTTCTCTTTCCCCAAGTTTTTGGCTCCAATTCTTGGTGGTGAATGCAGTCCAGACTTGCTGTTGCCTCTCCTTTCTTGCAGACTTGTATCTCTGAATGTTCTAGCCTGTGGACATCCCTCTGACTTGAGTGTAACCTAGTACTGATACTTCCTACAGCCTGGCTCTCTGTGGTCCATTGTCCACTTCTATTGTAAGTAGTAGTTGTACTGGGTCTTCCCCATGACAACGGGCTGTACCTTACATGGTTCGGTTGGTTCCTTCCAGGAACTTTTCTACCTGTCTCAGAGGGCAAGCTCAGTCCCATGCACCTCTCTGTCTTCTCTTCCAGGCTGGGAAGATGGGTCATTATAGACTCTGTAATCAGAAGACCTATACACAGATCTCAGTTTTAGTAATTGGCCTTGGGTGAGTCACTTCTTTACCTACTAAGGTTGTTGTGTTAAATGTAATGGAGATAATGACAAACCACTTCTTGAGCTCTTAATATGTGGCAATTGTGATAAACTCATTACACATATTATCTAATTTAATCCTCATGAAGTCTTAATATTCTCAATAGACAAAATCTCAATTATTTCCATTTTGCAATAAGAATCAGTGTCAAAGTGAGGACAGGGAGAAGGAAAGGCAAATATGAGAGAAGGAAGGTGTAAGAAAGAAGAGAGGAGAAGAGAAAAAAGAAAGACATCATCTCAAGCAGATGAGATACAATAGTAAGTTGAAGGAACTAGAGATTTTATTTAAGTTCTCTGTGCTCTTTGCTTTGTAAGCAATGAACTTTTCTAAAACCTGAATGTCAAAAAAGAAAAGAAATGGAGTCATAGAGTCAGAGTTTGAACAGGACAAAAGATTTGTCTATGTTTTGTCTGAATCCCCAGATGCCAACATTTGTTAGCACCCTTAGAAAAACAAACGAGTATTTTGTCTGTTTCCTCTAGTGTCTAGTCCAAGATCCTAGAATTGACAGATTTGTGGCTGGAACCAGACTATGGGTGAGTTATTTCAATGTTCAGCCAATGCTTCATTCATTCAGCCAATCCTTACTGAATGTATTGTATGGACCAGCTGTGGACCAGGCATTGAGGATAAAACTGAGATCTACAGGGATGTCGTTCAGGTATGAAGGACATAAGTCTTAACTTCATCTTTTGTCTTTGGGAGGGAGAGTGAGTGAGTAGGGAAGAACATGGAATAACAATGTTTGGAAGTATGAATGGTTTTACTTGGAAAATTCTCCTTTCCTTTGGTTTCAGGTCCACCAAATCAAGCATTTTCAGTCCTAACATTTAGCTTAGTGACTTTGATTGACACTATCCAGGTAGATCGATTTGGACCATCTGCAATTTCCATTCTTTCTCCATAATTAGTAGTCATATTTAATCTGATCCTCATCTATAAAATGGGCACCATCATATTTATACCTGAATCACAGAGGTATTGCAAGCATTGCCAATGTCCTCTGTAAACTATATGGTGCCCTTCAGGGAAATCCAAATCAAAACCTCAATGAGATACCACCTCACACCAGTAAGAATGGCTAAAATTAACAAGTCAGGAAACGACAGATGTTGGTGGGGATGCGGAGAGAGGGGAACCCTCCTACACTGTTGGTGGGAATGCAAGCTGGTGCAGCCACTCTGGAAAACTGTATGGAGGTTCCTCAAAAAGTTGAAAATAGAGCTACCATATGATCCAGCAATTGCACTACTGGGTATTTACCCCAAAGATACAAAAGTAGGGATCTGAAAGGGTACGTGCACCCCGATGTTTATAGCAGCAATGTCCACAATAGCCAAACTGTGGAAAGAGCCAAGATGTCCATCGACAGATGAATGGATAAAGAAGAAGTGGTATATATATACAATGGAATATTATGCAGCCATCAAAAGGAATG